>NC_059221.1:22653086-22953086 GCF_020615455.1 Coregonus clupeaformis
ATGTCGTGAGTTTGAGTTGGTTGTGGCATGTACAGCCACACAAGTCAGATCTCATATTAGAAAGTCTTCTGATTGGGAAAGAGACACATTTCAATCAAATGCTGCTCCTCAGATCCTTCACTGAATGAGTGATTTTTACATTTGGACTTTCTCTTGAGATACATTTGATTATAAAACTGGTCATATGACTGAATGAAATTTACAATTTGCTTACCCTCTTAAACATGTAAAAGTCCTAGCAAAATATAATTAGACAATAGAGCCACACTGGTAATTTGATGGAACATGAACTGTCCCTGTGCACCATCTTGTTCAAAACAACAAAATGGTACTAAGCAAAGCAATTATGTATTTTAATGATGATGAAAAACGACTTGATTGTGTTAAATAACAAGCAAAGGAATTTAATGTTTTAACAGTTTGAGAACATTTTATACTGTAAGTCTTTGGGAATTACAGTAGTGATTGTTGGTTCATTTATTACTTTTCTCTATTGGATGACCATATCTTTATTTATATGTCCAGTAGGGGTCAGATTAGTTATGTTTTACATTTAGTTTCTTCTGTATGTTCAAAAAGCAACACTAAAGAAAAGACAACATGCAAGCAATCAAACAACCCATCGGTGTGTAGTTTTGCTTATATACATAGTTCGTACATGTTGATTCTGCATGTTTCTACAAAATACTGTACATAAGAGCATGTTTTAGAGATAAAGCAATTATATCTTGTGTACGTATGTGGGTGTCATTTGTCATTTTAATACTGTAACACAATGGAGGAAAAAAGATGCACAGTATATTTTCTAAATGAAACAAATGTGTATTATTTTCCATGAATGGGTTATTGGAGAGAATGTCATAATATATTAGAAATACGATCCTGTCCACGCCTGAACTTTTAAGCAAGTGTGTTGTCAAGTACTGTGGGTGAGTTCATGTAGGATGAAAACGTAGCAGCATGCTTGCTATCTAACTCCTTGTGATACTTTTAATTTGGATTAATCATAATTTATTTAAAATTGATTGATTTATGTATGTATTTATTTATTTATTCATACAATGTTTTATTTTGTGATTATTTAAGCATATTCTTGTCTTGATGACAAATATCAAACATTTAGGGGGCTCACAGTTCAAGAATTACATCTATTCCAAAGTGGAACTCTCCAATTATAAGTGCCAATGCTGAAATGAGACAGAACTGAATCCACACACCTCCACACTGTGGACAAAAAGCCCCCTACTGTACATTCTTTTGCTTTTTTTTTTTTTATATTTATTTCCTTTACATTGGTTTAATGACCTGACACCCTTTGCAATTATGGATATTTTACAGTGTTTATTAAACAAATATGTGTATGTGTATACAGATAGTTGAATTAGATAAAAACTAAAGCCATAAGACATAAGCACTAACTCTTTAGAGCTCTGCTGTGTAACTAGAGTTATTGATGTGTCAAAAAAACACTTCTCTATATTCCTAGGTCAGTGTTTCTCTTCTTCATTCTGTTCCGAACTCTGCACTCATCTAGATTCTAGAAGGCAAAACACTGAGCACTGAGAGCAGTTGTGAATTTAGTAGAGGGGATGTGATTTTGTTTTCTACTATGAAGTTGTTGAAGTTGTCTTTATTTTATAAATGTAGTAGCAGATTTTTTCCTGTGATGTAATTTGTATATGCCTTGTTTTGATAGTATGAATCATGGGTCATGGTCTTCTTATATCAAAAGATGTCATCAAAAATACTCAAAGAAGGCATGCAGAACATTTACATTATCGAACTGTGAGTGTCAGGCTGGCCTGTCGGTGATCCTTGGGCTGAGTGCAATTCATTTAGGACCCTGACTTCGGTGTATGGACCCCTCTATAGGAACTATGCTGTCACGAAATAGCTGTGTTTTCATCTGCAGTGGCTTTACAGACATGACTTATAAATATGAAATAATATTGTGATATGGCATACAATCTAGATCTAACTTGTAACAATGCCAAGCCTCAGCATTATTGTTTGATCAACATATGTTGCATTCATGGTAAACAGTAAAGTTAAGGTAAATAATCTACAGCATAATCTTAGCCACTTTGATGGAAACTAGCTGTGTCATGTCGACATGTCCTCTAATGGCAACACTATTTAAATAATAATAGTGTTGTCTGATGTCACATTCAACATGTTTGCAACAATTTAATAGCGGGATCATTGATGTTGCTTCTTCACTCAATGTTACAATCAATCCTGTTGAACTGTGACCGAACCGATGCACATAGAACATGAATCCAATTGAAGATTTCAGTGTCTTTCTAAAATACTGCCAGTATATCCATCTATATTTACAATTCCATGAAAATCATCATCAGTAATCTGTTTGAATCTATTTCAGAGACAAAATAATTCCACTGATGCGGATACAGATTAGATGATAAGATAACTTTCATTAAAGGTTAATATACAGCACATTTTTCTCAAAAAGATTGTTTAAACACGTTTTACACTGCCACGGTCATTGCAATCAAGACCACCAGCTGGACAGTTACAGTGCCTTGCAAAAGTATTCACCCCCCTTGGCGTTTTTCCTATTTTGTTGGATTACAACCTGTAATTTAAATGGATTTTTATTTGGATTTCATGTAATGGACATACACAAAATAGTCCAAATTGGTGAAGTGAAATGAAAAGAATAACTTGTTTCAAAAAATTCAAAAAATGAAATAACGCAAAAGTGGTGCGTGCATATGTATGAAGCCCCTAAATAAGATCTGGTGCAACCAATTACCTTCAGAAGTCACATAATTAGTTAAATAAGTCCACCTGTGTGCAATCTAAGTGTCACATGATCTGTCACATGATCTCAGTTTATATACACCTGTTCTGAAAGGCCCCAGAGTCTGCAACACCACTAATCAAGGAGCACTACCAAGCAAGCGGCACCATGAAGACCAAGGAGGTCTCCAAACAGGTCAGGGTTATAAGAAAATATCAGAAACTTTGAACATCCAATGGAGCACCATTAAATCCATTATAAAAATGGAAAGAATATGGCACCACAACAAACCTGCCAAGAGAGGGCCGCCCACCAAAACTCACGGACCAGGCAAGGAGGGCATTAATCAGAGGGGCAACAAAGAGACCAAAGATAACCCTAAAGGAGCTGCAAAGCTCCACAGCGGAGAATGGAGTATCTGTCCATAGGACCACTTTAAGCCATACACTCCACAGAGCTGAGCTTTATGGAAGAGTGGCCAGAAAAAATCCATTGCTTAAAGAAAAAAATAAGCAAACACATTTGGTGTTCGGCAAAAGGCATGTGGGAGACTCCCCAAACATATGGAAGAAGGTACTCTGGTCAGATGAGACTAAAATTGAGCTTTTTGGCCATCAAGGAAAACGCTATGTCTGGCGCAAACCCAACACCTCATCACCCCGAGAACACCATCCCCACAGTGAAGCATGGTGGTGGCAGCATCATGCTGTGGGGATGTTTTTCATCGGCAGGGACTGGGAAACTGGTCAGAATTGAAGGAATGATGGATGCCGCTAAATACAGTGAAATTATTGAGGGAAACCTGTTTCAGCCGTCCAGAGATTTGAGACTGGGACGGAGGTTCACCTTCCAGCAGGACAATGACCCTAAGCATACTGCTAAAGCAACACTTGAGTGGTTTAAGGGGAAACATTTAAATGTCTTGGAATGGCCTAGTCAAAGCCCAGTCCTCAATCCAATTGAGAATCTATGGTATGACTTAAAGATTGCTGTACACCAGCGGAACCCATCCAACTTGAAGGAGCTGGAGCAGTTTTGCCTTGAAGAATGGGCAAAGATCCCAGTGGCTAGATGTGCCAAGCTTATAGAGACATACCCCAAGAGACTTGCAGCTGTAATTGCTGCAAAAGGTGGCTCTACAAAGTATTGACTTTTTTTTTTCTCAAGTTTTCTGTTTTTTTGTCTTCTTTCTTGTTTGTTTCACAATAAAAAAGATTTTGCATCTTCAAAGTGGTAGGCATGTAGTGTAAATCAAATGATACAAACCCCCCAGAAATCCATTTAAATTCCTGGTTGTAAGGCAACAAAATAGGAAAAATGCCAAGGGGGGTGAATACTTTCACAAGCCACTGTAGCTCTATGGGGAAAAGAGACTGAGAACTGTGTGTGTTAGTATCTATGTATGTGTGTTATAGCAGGGGTTCTCAAACTGTTTGGGGCCGGGGACCCCTTTTGTGAGAGCAAATTCATCAGGGACCCCCTCATAACTTGAGTGAGATAAAGAAAATTGCATACAGGGAGTTTTACTATGACTTCAGCAGTGCATGGCCGGATGAACCAAGTCTCTGGCCAAGGAACATTTTAAAGGCCCACCTCTTGGCAATTTAGCAGTTTTCAAGCTAATATCCTGCAATTTTACACATTTTGCAATGAGGCAGAAAGAAAATGTTGCAGTTTTAAAGTTTGAAGCTAGTCCTTATAATTGAAACAATAACAAAGGCACACCCCGCATCACCCCACCTCTGTTTTGGTAAAAAGCTGAGAGATGGGCCTGGAGAAATGTATCAACTCTCAAATGCATAGACAGAGCTATGGATACAAGGACTGAAGAGCTATGGATACAAGGACTGACCATCCATGAAATCAAAATGATAGTTTTAACAATATTTTGAGGCTATACAGTGTTTGTTTACATTTACATTGTTTACAAACATTGGAGTAAAACAAGCTTATATTTTGGGTTCTGATGGGGTGCGGTACAACAGTTGAACTAATCTCATGAGGCATTTATAAGTTATATTCTTCAAGAATCAATGGGTATATTATGGTATTCCATAACAAAAATTGATGTAGCAACTAAGAATTCTAGCTTTATGAATTATTAAGTAGAAAAATGGATAATTGGTGGAGCATTTTGGATACCAATATCCTTGTGAAACTCCCAGGCCCATGTTGCCCAGGGTTAAGAACAAATTCTAGATTAATAATATTACATTGTATTATATTACACCCTCTAAACTTATGCCACAGATCCCTTTGCCAAAATGCATTTAATCTGAAATATTCATAAAACAAAATGAAATATGATTTGAGATCTGACCATGGACCCCACTTTGAGAACCCCTGTGTTACAGGAACAAAAAGCATAGGCCCTTTATAAAGTCAGCGGTTGCAGTGCAAAAACACAGTACTACTGCAACTTACTATACCTAGACATATATATCTGCATGCCCAGAATACATAAACCATTCTTAATTGTACATTTGTGGTGATGAAAATAATTAACAAACATGTTTTTATTTACAATGGTTAAAAGAGTTTAAAATGATTTCTATTATAGGAATACATATTTTTTGATAGCCTAAATTGATATACTACCTAAATATATATTCTACTTTATGCACAACTGCTTTAGAAACTAACTGTAGGCTATATCTCAGCAGGGGAAGAAACAATGGATTAAGAGCATGATGATTCACACACACTACATACTACACTTATTTTGTACTACTGGCTGCTTTGTTTCTATCAGGCGTTTTAAATTAAGTATTCAAGTACATTATAAAAAGGGGTCAATGAGACTTAAAGGGAAACCCTCCAAACTAGAGTCCATCATATTATCCAACTTCCATGTCAGCAATGTGTTAGGGAGTGTCTCAGTGGGCCTAAGTCACTCACCACCTAACGATGTGTTCTCCTGTCTCTGTCTCTGTAGCTCGCTTTGTTTCCTCTTTGTACTGTAATAATCACTATGTTAGTGTTGTGTTTCTATTGTGTTATATTTAGAATGCGAAACTGCAGTAGGGCCAATGGAAGAGACAATTATTGAACTTTTCCACCATGAATTCACTGTTTTGTCTTACCATTAATGTGCTGTTGTTGTGGAACTGGGCTCGCTGAGGTCTTTGGATCCGGAATTATAATGACTGATTTCCAGAGGAACGTCGTCCTTCACGTTTACAACATGGATATATATACTGTACTGCCAAAACGCGCAGAATAGTACCAACCCTCTCGAACTTTTCCTTCACTCCTCATTCTCCATACTAGAATTGTATTCCAAAAGAATGTTTTCCTTTTTTCTCCTCGCTCTTCATCCTCTTTTTAAGCCTCAGAGGACCTTGTGTGTCCTCTGGCTGTGTTTCTATGTGTCTTAGTGTTGTGGTGCGCGTGTTCATGTCAGTACTTGTGCCTACTGTGGATCGCATGCTTTAGCCCTTGACTGGACAAAAAAACGTTGCTCAAATACAAACTCCCTACAACCCGTCAGTGGATGAGCATCGGGGATCCTTGTAAAGTTATCGAGGGAACCAAATAACTCAATACAGATCTATCATAAGTGTTACCAGCTCTGTACGAAACAAACAGGAAATAAAGGCCTTTTAATTAGCTTGGATTCATGTGTTGTCTGTGCATCATGACTTTACTTTATTCTTTACAAGGGGATTTCAACTTCAGCATCAGAGGGTTGGATTAAGAGCTACCCATTTCATTTCGCAAGATATCTGGAATTTAGGGCACATTGGTAGTGAGAACTCACAATGACTTATCATATATTTCACCTCTATAGTTTATTAAGCAAGTGATCAAACCACAGCCGTGTGTACAAGTAGCATGTCAGTATTCCGGTCTTGTACATCTCAATACATACATACATGGTAAAGTTGTTTCAACGTAAAATACTGTCTTTAAATATACGTACAGTACATGTGTAGACTGATAGCTGTATTGGTCTTTCAGGAAAGGCACGTAAAGAAGGCCCTTGTGTGTTGTTCCCTGTGCCATCTGCATTACAAATCATGTACAGGTTTCACTTGAAATAAAAAAGATGATGTCCATCTCATAACATGAAGCACTATGTGGACTCCAAACAGTATGGTTTCATAAAATGCTTTAAGAGGATACATATTAATAATATATTGGTAGAAATATAGTTGAGTATAAGTATAAAGATTCTAAACCAAAAACGCATAAATAAATTATTAAAATATTCAACAAATGTGACAAATATGACATCTCAGAGACTATGATAGACCACACTAATGAGCAGCTCAGAGAAAAGGGTCTGTGGCGGAAATTGTGACTTCAATTGAACTACAAAGCATAAACATGAATCATAAACAAGTCACAACACCTGACATCAGAAACATTCATGGCAATGTGTAATGTTATTACTGTAATGAAAGATTATTGAAAGTAATTCCTATGAGTGCTTTTTCAGTAGTTTGAGAAAAAGAAAGAAGAATCTTTTGCAGTGCACAATGAAGCACAAAATAAATACATACATACAGTATGTTTGTGATGTACAGGTAAAATATGTGGATGTGATATTGTTTGGATTGCTGGTCTGGAGCTTCGGAGTTTACTATACCCCAGACCAACAATCTCTTTGTGCGGACGCTGTGTGCTCTTCTTCTCACCTTTGACCTCCTGGTATGAAGTGGGCCTAAGAGCATGGAGGTCAAGGGTCAGGGCAGGGGTCATCAGGAGTTGGAAGGTTCCTCACCATGCCTCTGAGAAGCACCATGGTTCAGTGTCAGGGTGGGAGGGTACCAAATGCCAATGATAGTGACACGTTGCAAGCTTCAGGGAAGTGTCTGTGACTTTGGACAGGGGGCATCCACCCTCTTACTTGGACAACTTGCTGATGACACGGATCAGAGCACCGTTCTCGTCCTTCAGTCTCTGGTTGTCTGATTTGAGCTCTGTCAAGACCTACAGGAACAGAGAGAGCAGCATTAGATTGTCATGGTAGCTAGTTCACTACAAGGAACAGTGGTGACGCATACTGTGTACAGAAATACAATATGTGAAAGTGACACTGCCTTGTCTTTTGTCTATGTTCCTTCTGTTGAGGAACATTGACAGACATGATATAAACATTGTTTATCATTTTCAGGAAAATTAAGAATGATATTCAATATTTAATCACCAAGAACTCATTGCTAAATGATTGAACCTTACAATCTCTACAGTCATGACATGCAAAGGATGGACAAAAGACTGGCTTTCAGCCAAATATGATGTAAAGCAATGAGAGCATGCCAATACAGTATGATCGTGCAAAAAGTAGGGACATTATTTGGCGTATGGTTCTATTTGCAAACTGCGAACCGAAAGGGAGAGAGATGCAAGGCGGTCAACATCCTCAATCTAGGTCATCTCCCACAGCATGAGTAATGATTAAAAATAACCACAATCTTTGTCAAAATCTCCCCCATCCCCCACAGACAGTGCACTGAACAATAACGTTTTGTGCTTGCATGAAAAAGCCAACACAGACGATGATGCACTCATCTCTTCTCTCCTGTCTAGTCCAGTTACCACAATTAAATAGCAGCATATTGTTATGCATAAAATTTGACGGTGCATACTGCGAATGCCCCTGGAGAACAAGGACTGTTTGTCCTGTTCTGTCTCTGTCTCAGACATAGCTGTGTGTAGTACACACACACACACACACACACTAATGTGCACATGTTTTTTGGGCCAGTGGAAAAGGGTTTAGTGAGTTAATGGATGCCAATGAGATTACACATTCCACTCCCACTACCACATGATTGAGACAAACGTAATAGTTTAAAATGTAAAATTCCCTGTCAGCCACTTTACATTGGACACTGGCAAAAAAAGAGGCAAACAATGAACATTTCAGATTTGTGAAATGGAAAATTGCAATCATGTTAATCCCTACAAGGTTCCATTGGTGACTTCGGCACTATGCCATGCAGCAGTCTCTCAAGCAGCGTTCAGACTGTTTTTGGGTTCGTTCAAGCTGATGATTAAGTGACTCGCTTGACTATACTGTAATAATAACCACTGGAGAAATGTCAGGCTGCAACCACTACTGTCCTGGTCTTTACGCCGCCTAGTAATTCACCTATGCAGCATGGATGTAGCTCAAAATAGATTTAAAGGCAGCGGTCACAATATCATTTAGGGGAAGGGGTTTTAGGGGGTTGCCCTTCATTGGTTTTATGGGAGAGTGAGTCAGAGAGAGGTATGCCACATGAGTGAGAGAGGCCAAAGGTGGAGGAGTGAGAGTGGGAGGTGGGCGGAACCTGCCTGAGAAGAGTACAGCAGCAGAGAGGGGAGGAGGAGCTGCAGCAGGAGGAGAACCAGAAGGAGGAAGGCAGTGGAGGAGGTGTGGCTGAGCGAGAGGAGGGATAGAGAGGTGGAGGCTTGGGGGACAGTGGGGTTAGAGGTCCTCTGTCTCAGGCAGGGAGGCCATCTCGGAGAGGCGGGCGAGGACACGCAGCATGGCCCTGTTCTCAGCCAGCAGACGCTCGTTGCCGCTCCGCAGTGCCAGAACAGAGAGGGCCTATACACACAGGAATTCAGAGAGACGGAGAGATAGAAAGAGAGAGCAGGGGGGCAGGCCAGTGCAAGGGAGGAGGTAGAGATATAAACACACACAGGCATTCACGCACAGAGGCAGACGTACACACTGAGGAGCTCCTCAATGACATTCACACACAAAGAGATACTGTAAAAGGAAACAAGAAATAAATCGTCAAAAGAGACATCTATGCAAAAGAAAAGCACAGCAGGGAGCTATCCTTAGGTTTGCTCTCCACAAACCTGGGCAGTTTTAAAAGGCAGTGGCTGGGGAGGTGCTATATGGATTACATAGCTTGTCAGTCATGCTGGGGTGAGAAGAGGGCAGGGGACTTTCAATATAACATTCAATTTGAGCCATAAGTAAGAGAGCCCAATAAGTTATAGGACAATGGAAATGATTAATTTCCCTGGGTTCCCTGGCAAGACTTTGAGGTAAACATCAGTGTGGATCAGTGGAGAGGTATGTGGTTTGATGCCGTTCCTAAGGAAAACCACAGGCAGGCAAGGAGGTAGCACACACAGAGACAGAGGAAAGTAGAGCCCCATGTGGCTCAGAGAGTGGCCTCAGAGGCTTCTCCCCAGAAACCCAGAGAGGAAAAGAAAGTCAGGTAGAAAGGGAAGTTAAGATGAGCCTGAAGGGAGGAGAGAAGCTGGGGAGAAAGAGAAGAGAGAAGCCGAGTGAGGAGAAGAAGGCTAGGGAGAAAGAGAGAAGGCTAGGGAGAAAGAGATGGAGGAGATCCAGCTGCTAACACCCCAGGGCACTTTGGAGGAAACCATTTGAAGTCTGCCTTTACTCGGACTGAAAATTCCATGGATATGTCAGACTGTTTCTCTGTGCTGTCTCTGTAAGCCTTTCACAACACACTGTTCTGAAGGACCACTATTAAAAAGTGTATCTTGGAGTGGAGAGAGAGAGAGAGAGAGAGAGGAGGGAGCCAGAGGGGTGCGATTGAGAGAGAATACATAATTATCCATCAAGATGTTTTAATGCTCTTGAACTCTTTGATATCTACCAGAGCTGACTTCACTAAGCCCTGTAGATAAATTCACAAATTTTGCCAGTGCTGGAGTTTCAGAGGCTGACAGAAATAATCCTAGCCCTTCATCCAAAAGAAGAAAGAGCCATAGAGAGTAACCAGAATTTCCACACATTGGACAGACACTGTGGCACAGGGAAAAGTGTAGAAACACACCAGTATATGTGAATAGAGAAAAAGCATCTGTATAATGTTGTATGTGCATATCTCTATCCCAGTGAGCAAAACTTGTTGCAATGACGTCCAAACAACCTAGTTTCTGGTTGTAATGACATTACAGCCAGCCTGCGGGGATATGACTTTACATACGTATCTGGTGTATGTGCTCTAACGTATGCAATGTGTGTGTTTGTTTGTGTGCACAGACATGTGTTCATGCCCAGGTCTCTAAAGAGGTGAGGTGACAGGCAGGTGTCAATCACTCCTCCGTGGCGTACAGACCAGACCACTCACCGTCCCGTCCCCCCTCCCTGGCCCTGAGCCAGCCTGCCTCATGCTCGGGGCTCAGGGCTGGTACCCACAGCGGAAATTTCTCACTGGGGCAGCTTCCTGCTGAGGCAACATGGGGTCATAACATGGGGTCAAACATTCTGTTCCCGTCTTCCGTCTCACATCTCTGTGTCACATGCTGAGTTGTCATCCTAACCTTTGGATATTGCTAGAAGTGGTTCCGACTTACATCAGGTTCACATCTATTCAGTCCTGAATGATATTCTGCTGCTGTTTTGCTCTCCCCCTTGCTCTTTGAAATGCAGAATATGTGTAGCCTACGACAGACAGCAGGCTGTACTGCTGGGTGTGTCACTGTAGCAGCAGCTTGGAGTTTCTCACTCCTTTTCCTGAGCCCTGACCTTGGCAGGGGATACTCAGAATGATACTGGGTAATGAGCCTGAAGCTTTGACCTACTCCCTCAACCTCACCTTCACCTGTTTGCCTATGCTAACCAACCAGGGCCTTGTACTGACCTCCCCCCTTCCTGTTGCAGTGGAGACCTTACCTTTAGCTCCTCCTCCATGTCTGTTACCCTCTTCTCCAGAGCCTGTTTTTCCTGAGGAAGGGAAATGTTAGAACAGGTCGTTCAGGTCAGAATCATAATGGACGTTAAGATAAGAGTAATTTTTTGATTCCCACACATGATAATGAGCCCATAGTGGAATTAACATACAGAGACCAACACACTACAGTAAAATGACATGGACGACATCAGAAAAAAAGAGACTGAGATCAGAAAAAAAGAGGTGAGTGAAAGAAAATGTCGACATCAAGCTGTCAGGATTGAAAGAGAATTGGAGTGGTGAAATCAAGTAGATGAGGCAGATAAAAAAAGAAAAAGAAGCCCTCAAGATTTATAATAAGTGATAGATACCCTTTTTTCTGATTCAAGTACAGTGGACCTTTCAGATATTCTGTCCTGTTTCTGTAAGACAGAGTGGCACTGTTATCACAAAGTGAAAAAAAAGAATGCAGTGGGTTAAAACTGAATTTTAAATACAGTATGTTTGAAAACTTTGTAGGGGATACACTGGTTCGTTCTCTAATCAGCTTGCAGTTGCCTTGAACAATGTATTGCTAAAATGCAATATGCATGTTGTTGAGACGTGTGAACTAGACTGAACTTAATTAAGATGGTCTACAGATGGCTATACAGGACAGTCTCAGTGTTGTGCGCAGTATCGATTTTGGAGAGGGGCTCTATTGTATGACTGATAGTCATCAGCCAATCAGACCCACTCCTAGTATACTGTACCTGGGTGACTTTGTCCAGCTGGGTGCGTATCTTGGTCAGCTCCTGTTTGCTGTCATCCAGCCGGGACTTGAGCTTGTCATTCTCTGCCAAGGCGTCTTCATACATCTGAAAGAGGACAAACCAAAGGGTTAATGCTTATGCCACTTGGAGATACCTTATCATATGATAACATTTGTCCTATGATAGTCCAGCTCTGATAGCTCTACACCAGGTGAATCAACAAGAATGGGATTGTATTACATTACTCACTTCTTGCCCCATACACAACTTTCTCCTAAATAGGACATGAATGCCATTGTATGTGGGAGAAATAATATGTACATATGTTTTTTTTATCAGTTAGTCTCATTGAGATAAAAAAATATATTTTTCAAGAGCAAACTTCTGCATCCCTTCTGGGTTCTACACTAGGCCTACCTTCTTGTAGTCCTCCTGCTTGTTCAGCGCTGCAAGTCTGGTCTCCCTCCGTGTGTAGGAGCTGGTTCTGCCCAGGGGTTCAGCCTTGCTGTCCCCACCACCAGAGTCCGACCTGGGAGGAAGACAGATGCACAGCTCCTTGAGTGGGTGGTTTACAACATCCAGCAACACAGCTGACATTGCAACAGTGACATACATTAAACAAACACTGTTGGAACATTGACATAGAAATATCAATTTGGAGTGCTGTATGTACAGTACCAGTCAAAAGTTTGGACACACCAACTCATTCAAGGGTTTCTCTTTCTTTTTACTATTTTCTACATTGTAGAATAATAGTGAAGACATCAACACTTTGAAATAACACATATGGAATCATGTAGTAACCAAAAAAGTGTTAAACAAATCAAAATATATTTTATATTTGAGATTCTTCAAAGTAGCCACTCTTTGCCTTGATGACAGCTTTGCACACTCTTGGCATTCTCTCATCCAGCTTCATGAGGAATGCTTTCCAGCAGTCTTGAAGTAGTTCCCACATATGCTGAGCACTTGTTGGCTGCTTTTCCTTCACTCTGCAGTCCAACTCATCCCAAACCATCTCAATTGGGTAGAGGTCAGGTGATTGTGGAGACCAGGTCACATGATGCAGCACTCCATCACTCTTCTTGGTAAAATAGCCCTTACACAGCCTGGAGGTGTGTTTTGGGTCATTGTCCTGTTGAAAAACAAATGATAGTCCCACTAAGCGCAAACCAGATGGGATGGCGTATCGCTGCAGAATGCTGTGGTAGCCATGCTGGTTAAGTGTGCCTTGAATTCTAAATAAATCACCAACAGTGTCACCAGCAAAGCACCCCCACACCATCACACCTCCTCCTCCATGCTTCACGGTGGGAACCACACATGCGGAGATCATCCGTTCACCTACCCTGCGTCTCACAAAGACACGGCGGTTGGAACCAAAAATATCAAATTTGGACTCATCAGACCAAAGGACAGATTTCCACCAGTCTAATGTCCATTGCTCGTGTTTCTTGGCCCAAGCAAGTCTCTTCTTCTTATTGGTGTCCTTTAGTAGTGGTTTCTTTGCAGCAATTCGACCATGAAAGCCTGATTCACATAGTCTCCTCTGAACAGTTGATGTTGAGATGTGTCTGTTACTTGAACTTTATTTGGGCTGCAATCTGAGGTGCAGTTAACTCTAATGAACGTATCCTCTGCAGCAGAGGTAACTCTGGGTCTTCCTTTCCTGTGGCGGTCCTCATGAGAGCCAGCTTCATCATAGCGCTAAATGGTTTTTGCGACTGCACTTGAAGACATTTTCCGGATTGACTGACCTTCATGTCTTAAAGTAATGATGGATTGTCATTTCTCTTTGCTTATTTGAGCTGTTCTTGCCATAATATGGACTTGGTCTTTTACCAAATAGGGCTATCTTCTGTATACCACCCCTACCTTGTCACAACACAACTGATTGGCGCAAACGCATTAAGAAGGAAAGAAATTCCACAAATTAACTTTTAACAAGGCACACCTGTTAATTGAAATGCATTCCAGGTGACTACCTCATGAAGCTGGTTGAGAGAATGCCAAGAGTGTGCAAAGCTGTCATCACAGTAAAGGGTGGCTACTTTGAAGAATCTCAAATATAAAATATATTTTGATTTGTTTAACACTTTTTTGGTTACTACATGATTCCATATGTGTTATTTCATGGTTTTGATGTCTTCACTATTATTCTACAATGTAGAAAATAGTAAACATAAAGAAAAACCCTTGAGTAGGTGTGTCCAAACTTTTGACTGGTACTGTATATCTCATGAGCTAAAAAACTAAAATAGCAATCAGGTTTAGAAGTACGCAAGAGAAGGAATATCTGAATCTGTACATACCTTGATGCCCTGTCATGCTGAAAATGAACAGAGAAAAAACATGTTAGTGAAGTCAGAAACGTAATAACAAACAGCTTTTACTTTGTGAAATCAATCTGAGACATTTCAATTGTATGACATATCAACCAGAGACTTCAGACAGAGTAAAATATTTTCCATTAGGACACCATGCAAAGAAAAAGAGAACCTTTGTAACATCCAAGCCACATTGTGTTCAGATGGCTTGTGTCCCAAAGGACAGGGCCTACACAAATGATCCAGTAAACCCCATTAATCTTTTCGTGAGTGTTTGCCGCGCAGATGCCTGCAGCGCAGAATTGACATCATGTCGCTAAAAGACCCAGTTTACTGGGTGAGAGACTCCAAGTGATGACCTCAGGGTACAGCATGCTGCTGAAATCATACTGGATGTGCCTCAAATAGCACCCTATTCCCTATATAATGCACTGCTTCTGACCAGAGCCCTATCGGGATGTAGGGAATAGGATGCCATTTGAGACACATACTGGCTTGGTGTGATCTAGTCCTGACTATTTGACTGCATGGCTGCCCTGACCTGACCGGAGGTGTTTACTGCCTTTCAGTTGGGTAAATTGTGTATGGATATGAGCCATTTACTTGAATAAAGTGTAAAGTCTAGACTATGTTTGGTCCAACATGTGTATCTTCAGTTTCCATCTGTGCTCTCTGTTCTTAGTGAATCAGGCAGCAAATATGGTTGTCTGCACTCAATAATGACTAGACCTATCAACACTGTGTTTAAATCAAATCTGATTGGTCACGTACACAGTTAGCAGGTGTTATTGTGGGTTTAGTGAAATGCTTATGTTCCTAGTTCAATCAATCAATGCAGTAAATGTCAAACAAGCACACAATATTTTTTTTTACAGCAGTTGATATATAAATAGTATGTAAACATTATTAAACTGACCAGTGTTCATGACTATGTACATAGGGCAGCAGTCCCTAAGGTGCAGGGTAATGTACCCGGTGGTAGCTGGCTAGTGACAGTGACTAAGGGGCAGAGTAGGGTACTGGGTGGAGGGCAGGGTAGTGTTCTGAGAGTCGATAGACATGGTCATGGTGGCTGATCCTGGATCATTGCACATTATGACATGACACGATACAGAGAAAATTGTGTAATTGTGAAAAAGAGAGAGCGATAGAGAGAAAGAAAGAGGGATCAAGAGTGGGAGAGAGAGGAGAGAGATAGTGTGATATCCTTGTGATCTCTGCTCAGATCTCATGTTTTCTTGCATTCTTTGAGATTTGGAGCTGTTCTCCTGCCTGGGAAAGAGAGCCTTTTAAACACTCACAAAGAGATCAGCTTATTCCCTGGCCACTGGATCTATCCTTTGTGGAAACACTCTGGATGAGACTCTGGTCTGTCAGTGTTGGGGTAGCTACTCTGAAAATATAGTTTACCAAGCTACCAATTAATTCACACTGGAAGAAGTTGAGCTACACTAAAGCTAAAGAGAAATATAGTCTAGAAAGTTAAAGCTACTTTGAAAAAGTAGTTGACTACATCAAAACTAACTGGTGAAAAAGTATCATATCTAAATCTGAAATGTAATTTTCCTGAAGTGCACATGGGATAAGTGCAAACCTTGTTAAATAAGTGCATTGCAGTTCACCATTCAAATACTACAGATTACTTTTGCATGGATAGCTGCATGTGATGATGCACTGTTTTTTAGTTTATTAGGATCCCCATTGGCTATTGCACATGCAGCAGCTACTCTTCCTGGGGTCCACAGAAAAACTAAATACATTACAGAGTGCAGAACAGTTATAGACAAGAACAAAATAAGACAATACATAAAAAATATTATAGGAGTTATATACTGTCGAGACACCAAGAGACAACAAAAATACTATTTACACACTATTTATATATACATATTGATATTATTTTATACATTACAGTTGATGAGATCTCTAGAAAGATAATACAATATGTTTTTTTAAAGTAAAAGTTTGTTGTGAGTCTATGCAGGACACACCCAAGAGCAGAAGCAGACCTAACTGCCTGGTCTTTATTAGGAGGCTCATACACTAACATCCACATGGATTTTGGAGGGGGAGTAAATTCAAGGCGCACCACGAGAGAGAGTCCTCTCCTCTGTGAATGTTTATACAGCACTGCCAAAGCTGCCTGGCCTTATGTGGTCATGTGTTCGACTCCATCCAGCCTTGTCTCCATCCAGGGACAGAGAGACCCCAGTGACCTCTGATGAAGAAGGGCCAAGGATGAGAGGGCCAGGATGACCGCTCTGATGAACTGTACAGGATAAAACACTAACACTGGGTGGTCTCATGTCTTTGACAATCTATCCACAGTTTCACTGACAGGCAGCTCACTTGAGTCTCACTTGAGGCTACAATTAGTCTCCAAACAGGCATATTTTCTCACTTTTAGTGTGAAACCTTTCTCAGTTGCATACCTCTAAGACCATCAGTTGCATACCCCTGACTTATGAAACCTATCAGCTCATTGTGTAACTGCTGGAATAAGTTTAAAGGTACTTAAGAGTGCTAATTTGTACTGAACTAATAGTAAAGGAATTTGGCCTTTGAGCAACAAGTCCCCATAAATATTCTTACACTGTGAAAAATGACACTAGTCATTTCCAGGTACCTCTTGGAGCTGGCTTGCAGATAGCGGGGATACCCAAACCAGTACCACAGTTTGGGAACCACTAATCTAGGTCATGCAGAAACATCCATTGTGACATTTCTAAATCTCCTTCCATTTTAGCTCCATTAGCCTTATAGTGAGCGGGCCAGAGGCTCGGGGATCAGACATGTGGGACCTATTTCACAGATTAATGAATTACCAAGATGAATTTCCTTAATGGTTTTTTTCAAAGCTAATCAAAAATTCTTGGCAAGTTAATTTATTTATAATTATTTTACAATGTCTATGGATCCTGAAACATTGTAAATGAACATAGTCAAACAGTGATGTGGGCTTTGATCTCACCTAAAAACATCTGGGTTCCTTAGCATTGGGCCAAAGAGCTGCAAGACTTCGTAGTGGGGCCAAGCAGCTATGGAAATGGACAGTAGGAGTGCCTCAGGAAGCAGTGAGTTTAGGGATGCAACCTACACTGTGTTCTGAGTTATCTAGCAGAACCTTATAGAGCAGCAAAGAGAGATATGATGGGCACATCATGGCACTGCGCCTGGACAAAGTTCTCTCTCTCTATTCATATAAAATAATCAGAATCTGCATGGGATTCCATAAGCCATGTAAGGCCTAACAGATGCCTGGGGAGACATTCCACCATGGTAGAAATAACAGCACAGCCTTAGATTGATGGAGCTGGCTGTGCTGAACGGGTGCGTGCCTGAACTGCACTGTGGGCTCTATGTAAACACACAGCCGATGGGTTTACAGCTCGTCACGACCAACCAGCACATAGCACACAGAGGGTCTGCTGCTGTACAGTACACATGCTGGGGGTTGACTGGGCTGCTGTGGAGGGTCACTCCTTAGTACACTCCCTACAGTGCCTTCAGAAAGTATTCACACCCCTTGACTTTTTCCACATTTTGTATTGTTACAGAGTGGGATTAAATAAACAATTATATATATATTTTTTAAACAATACAAAACATACACATACAAACACACACACAAACATCAATGACATCACCATACCCAGACCCACCTGCTCACACCCCCATCTCCAGCGCCCGCATCACTCTCCACCACATGGCCTCAAACGGCACAATTTTGTTTCTCTCACTGCACCCTCATATGCCATGTCTTGAAATATGCAAACAGACTGATTAAAATTACATTTACATTGTAATACTTCTACTTCTAACTCCGCCCATAACTTTTGGACTTCATAGCATTCCCTGAAGACAGATTATTGAGTCATGACTCTGCCCTTGTGCTGTAGAATTAGTGAATTTTGTCTCTTGTATAATACATTCTATACATTAGTTTATACTGGATTAAGCGTACATTTTAGTGAACTGTAATTTTGTTAGTTATGTTCCAAATTCCTTCCATCTTGTTCCAATATCAGTTATTTTTAAGTCTTGGTTCCAAAGAGATTGTCAGTTAGATAGGCTCTCTGCAAGGTTTTGTATATTTTACCTTACAGATAATTGTATGTGTGGGGTACAGAGATGGGGTAGTCATTTAAAAATCATGTTAAACACTATTATTGCACACAAAGTGAGTCCATGCAACTTACTATGTTACTTGTTAAGCACATTTTTACTCCTGAACGTACGTAGGCTTGCCATAACAAAAGGGTTGAATACTTATTGACCCAAGACATTTCAGCTTTTAATTTTTTATTAATTTGTAAACATTTCTAAAAACATAATTCGACTTTGACATTATGGGATATTGTGTTTAGATCAGTGACACAAAATCTAAATGTAATCAATTAAAAATTCAGGCTGTAACAAAATATGGAAAAAGTCAAGGGGTGTGAATACTTTCTGAAGGCACTGTACAGTATATAAACACTCCCCAGTTACCAGCACTCCATTCTATGCAGCCAGTAAAACAATCACCATCACTCCCTCCTACACACTATCTATGCTTTTTAATCAGCTCCCTCCCTGTCCCAGCCCTGATGCAAAGCCTATCAGAGTGAGGCTGTGCTTAATGTTATTGCTCTGCAAAGTGTTTAATTTCTTGAAGGACCCCTTTAATGGTCAGCTCCCTCCTCTCTCTTCTTTCTCACCCCCTTATCCCTTAGGCTGGCTGCCTGGACTCTTGCCCGTTCACCCTACTGGAAAATATGAGTGAGTTTCACCCTACCGTAATGACCATAGGCTACTGTACTGTACACATAACCATAAAAGCCTATGTTGCTTTTCCAGCTATTCACTGCAGATCTCTCCTGTTTCTGGCCATAATTTAGGAAATTACTGATAAGAGTAAACAACTAAAGTACCTCCCCATTTTGGCTTATTATTCTCACTTGGAAGACTTTTCCTCGTCCAAGGACTGAGAGGCGGCAGGACTTCTAGCCAAATCTCTGCTCTTGTCCAAAGTGTGACATGAAGCATTTCCTCTGAGGAGGCAGATGTGTTTGCTTGTTTACAGTCAAGGCCTGTAGCTTAATATCTGCTGCTTTACTGCACACAACAACACATCTCCCTTGGAGAGAGATATGCACCAGGTCTTCATAACAAAGAGGAGAGTTCTAAACATATCACACCATGACACTTCCAGTAGCTTTTTGTGGTGCACTTTTTTCTCCCAGGAAAATATTGCCAAAATCTCTTCTTGCTGTGCTGACATCATGGAAACGTCATGCCTGAGCTCTAGTGTGGATATAATAGGAATCCTAGAAAATGACAGTTAATGAAAAGAAAAGGATAAACAGAAAGTGTGACAGTATTCATTGGAATTCTCCTGACAGTATTGGGAGACCGTGATACTGTTAGAACTGTGGTAGCAGAGGGCCATGATACTCTACTGTCAGTCCTGTGGTAGTAGAGGGCCATGATACTCTACTGTCAGTACTGTGGTAGTGGAGGGCCATGATACTCTACTGTCAGTACTGTGGTAGTGGAGGGCCATGATACTCTACTGTTAGCACTGTAGTAGCGGAGGGCCATGATACTCTACTGTCAGTACTGTGGTAGTGGAGGGCCATGATACTCTACTGTCAGGACTGTGGTAGTGGAGGGCCATGATACTCTACTGTTAGTACTGTGGTAGTGGAGGGCCATGATACTCTACTGTCAGTACTGTAGTAGTGGAGGGCCATGATACTCTACTGTTAGCACTGTGGTAGTAGAGGGCCATGATACTCTACTGTTAGTACTGTGGTAGTAGAGGGCCATGATACTCTACTGTCAGTACTGTGGAAGTGGAGGGCCATGATACTCTACTGTCAGTACTGTGGTAGTAGAGGGCCATGATACTCTACTGTCAGTACTGTGGAAGTGGAGGGCCATGATACTCTACTGTCAGTACTGTGGTAGTGAAGGGCCATGATACTCTACTGTCAGTACTGTGGTAGTGGAGGGCCATGATACTCTACTGTCAGTACTGTGGTAGTGGAGGGCCATGATACTCTACTGTCAGTACTGTAGTAGTGGAGGGCCATGATACGGTACTGTTAGTACTGTGGTAGTGGAGGGCCATGATACGGTACTGTTAGTACTGTGGTAGTGGAGGGCCATGATACTCTACTGTCAGTACTGTGGTAGAGGAGGACCATGATACTCTACTGTTAGTACTGTGGTAGTGGAGGGCCATGATACTCTACTGTCAGTACTGTGGTAGTAGAGGGCCATGATACTCTACTGTCAGTACTGTGGTAGTGGAGGGCCATGATACTCTACTGTTAGTACTGTGGTAGTGGAGGGCCATGATACGGTACTGTTAGTACTGTGGTAGTGGAGGGCCATGATACGGTACTGTTAGTACTGTGGTAGTGGAGGGCCATGATACTCTACTGTCAGTACTGTGGTAGAGGAGGACCATGATACTCTACTGTTAGTACTGTGGTAGTGGAGGGCCATGATACTCTACTGTCAGTACTGTGGTAGTAGAGGCCCATGATACTCTACTGTCAGTACTGTGGTAGTGGAGGGCCATGATACTCTACTGTCAGTACTGTGGTAGTGGAGGGCCATGATACTCTACTGTCAGTACTGTGGTAGTGGAGGGCCATGATACTCTACTGTCAGTACTGTGGTAGTGGAGGGCCATGATACTCTACTGTCAGTACTGTAGTAGTGGAGGCCCATGATACTCTACTGTCAGTACTGTGGTAGTGGAGGGCCATGATACTCTACTGTCAGTACTGTGGTAGTGGAGGACCATGATACTCTACTGTTAGTACTGTGGTAGTGGAGGGCCATGATACTCTACTGTCAGTACTGTGGTAGTGGAGGGCCATGATACTCTAGTGTCAGTACTGTGGTAGTGGAGGGCCATGGTACTCTACTGTCAGTACTGTAGTAGTGGAGGGCCATGATACTCTACTGTCAGTACTGTGGTAGTGGAGGGCCATGATACTCTACTGTCAGTACTGTGGTAGTGGAGGGCCATGATACTCTACTGTCAGTACTGTAGTAGTGGAGGGCCATGATACGGTACTGTTAGTACTGTGGTAGTGGAGGACCATGATACTCTACTGTTAGTACTGTGGTAGTGGAGGGCCATGATACTCTACTGTCAGTACTGTGGTAGTGGAGGGCCATGATACTCTACTGTCAGTACTGTGGTAGTGGAGGGCCATGGTACTCTACTGTCAGTACTGTAGTAGTGGAGGGCCATGATACTCTACTGTCAGTACTGTGGTAGTGGAGGGCCATGATACTCTACTGTCAGTACTGTGGTAGTGGAGGTCCATGATACTCTACTGTTAGTACTGTGGTAGTGGAGGTCCATGATACTCTACTGTCAGTACTGTGGTAGTGGAGGGCCATGATACTCTACTGTTAGTACTGTGGTAGTAGAGGGCCATGATACTCTACTGTCAGTACTGTGGTAGTAGAGGGCCATGATACTCTACTGTCAGTACTGTGGTAGTGGAGGGCCATGATACTCTACTGTCAGTACTGTGGTAGTGGAGGGCCATGATACTCTACTGTCAGTACTGTGGTAGTGGAGGGCCATGATACTCTACTGTCAGTACTGTAGTAGTGGAGGGCCATGATACGGTACTGTTAGTACTGTGGTAGTGGAGGACCATGATACTCTACTGTTAGTACTGTGGTAGTGGAGGGCCATGATACTCTACTGTCAGTACTGTGGTAGTGGAGGGCCATGGTACTCTACTGTCAGTACTGTAGTAGTGGAGGGCCATGATACTCTACTGTCAGTACTGTGGTAGTGGAGGGCCATGATACTCTACTGTCAGTACTGTGGTAGTGGAGGGCCATGATACTCTACTGTCAGTACTGTGGTAGTGGAGGGCCATGATACTCTACTGTCAGTACTGTGGTAGTGGAGGGCCATGATACGGTACTGTTAGTACTGTGGTAGTGGATGACCATGATACTCTACTGTTAGTACTGTGGTAGTGGAGGGCCATGATACTCTACTGTCAGTACTGTGGTAGTGGAGGGCCATGATACTCTACTGTTAGCACTGTAGTAGCGGAGGGCCATGATACTCTACTGTCAGTACTGTGGTAGTGGAGGGCCATGATACTCTACTGTCAGTACTGTGGTAGTGGAGGGCCATGATACTCTACTGTCAGTACTGTGGTAGTGGAGGGCCATGATACTCTACTGTCAGTACTGTGGTAGTGGAGGGCCATGATACTCTACTGTCAGTACTGTGGTAGTAGAGGGCCATGATACTCTACTGTCAGTACGGTGGTAGTGGAGGGCCATGATACTCTACTGTCAGTACTGTGGTAGTAGAGGGCCATGATACTCTACTGTCAGTACTGTGGTAGTGGAGGGCCATGATACTCTACTGTTAGTACTGTGGTAGTGGAGGGCCATGATACTCTACTGTCAGTACTGTGGTAGTAGAGGGCCATGATACTCTACTGTCAGTACTGTGGTAGTGGGGGCCATGATACTCTACTGTTAGCACTGTAGTAGTGGAGGTCCATGATACTCTACTGTTAGTACTGTGGTAGTGGAGGTCCATGATACTCTACTGTTAGCACTGTGGTAGTAGAGGGCCATGATACTCTACTGTCAGTACTGTGGTAGTGGGGGCCATGATACTCTACTGTCAGTACTGTGGTAGTGGAGGGCCATGATACGGTACTGTCAGTACTGTGGTAGTGGAGGGCCATGATACTCTACTGTCAGTACTGTGGTAGTGGAGGGCCATGATACTCTACTGTCAGTACTGTGGTAGTGGAGGGCCATGATACTCTACTGTTAGTACTGTGGTAGTAGAGGGCCATGATACTCTACTGTCAGTACTGTGGTAGTAGAGGGCCATAATACTCTATTGTTAGTACTGTGGTAGTGGAGGTCCATGATACTCTACTGTCAGTACTGTGGTAGTGGAGGGCCATGATACTCTACTGTCAGTACTGTGGTAGTGGAGGGCCATGATACGGTACTGTCAGTACTGTGGTAGTGGAGGGCCATGATATGGTACTGTCAGTACTGTGGTATTGGAGGGCCATGATGTGGTACTGTCTGTACTGTGGTAGTGGAGGGCCATGATGTGGTACTGTCTGTACTGTGGTAGTGGAGGGCCATGATACGGTACTGTCAGTACTGCGATAGTGGGGGGCCATTATAGTTAAGCACCTGTCTCCATTACTTCCATCTGAAAACCTATTTTTATGGTTGACATCTTTTCTTCTTGTACTTTTTTATTATTTAAATGAGCATATTCCGCTGTGGCTCTGTACTACCAGGGCAGAGGCAATACCATGAAATAATCAGTT
Organism: Coregonus clupeaformis; assembly: GCF_020615455.1. NCBI lineage: Eukaryota > Metazoa > Chordata > Actinopteri > Salmoniformes > Salmonidae > Coregonus > Coregonus clupeaformis. Next base: position 22,676,868 of record NC_059221.1, read on the forward strand.
AATAAATAACATCAATAAACGCCAATCATATCAGTTAATAAGACACTGTGAAAAACAACAGGAAATCCCAAATGGAATGTTTCAATCCCAAAATATTTTCCAGACTATGCTGCCAGGCGCACTGTGCTTCCGAGGCAGCGCATATTCTCCCCAGTCCCATCTCTCTCTTTCAAGGGTTGTGTAACACTCAAGTGGTTGGCACAGTGACACGTCCGGTCATGTGTTAAGGAGCCTCCAGAGCACAGACCTAAATACATCTCATCTACAGAGAAGGCTTTTTTCTCTCTATGAGGAACAGATCAAATGAGTCTGGATGTTATATCAGCTACTAACACCCACATACTGTAAGGTGTTTTGTTTAGGTTTAACGTAGAGTGATATTGGATTAGCACACTAGAGGTGACAATTACAGTAAGAGCTGGGAGTAAACCGGCCACAACATAATCAACATGTAATATTGATAGCCAAGGCACGCGCACACACACAAACACACGATTAGGGACAATCAGTGATACCTAAATAGAATTTGCAGGAATTCAAACTAGCAGAGAGCACTCGTTTCTACAGTTCAAATAAGCTTGAAGTGGAAGCAGTGGCTACAGAAACTACTCTGAGGATCCGACAGAAAGGTAACAGTTGGTGTCTTACTCTGAAGTTCTTGGCCGTGGGAGAGGGTGAGGAGGGTGGTGAGTCTGACAGAGACTTCCTAGTCCTGGACAGCTCCTTGGTGCGCGGGTACAAAGATGACATCTCCACACTACCTAGGACACAGAGGCAGGTCCGGCCAAGCCTCTACAGTACTGGTCCACAGACAGAGGCTTCCAATCCAGAACAGAGAACAGCGGTACCGATTGTGACTGTGGTTGCTGCTGCGCTTAGCCTCACCGGGATCCTGACCAACAGGTGTGTGCGTGTATGAGGAGTCCCGTTCCACAGTCCAGAGGGCTGGAGAGAGAGACCACTGCTAACTTTGGAATGATTACTGCTGATATGAACCCTTTTCTTCCTCCCCAAAGTGTAGATAGCAAAACAATCATTAGACAAGAATGAAAACAACCAAAATAACTTTCTCCTCTTAACTCGTACAACTCCTACAAACACATGCACCTCTGTTTTACTCAAGAAGTAGACTAATCAACTTAGTTGAAGATTGTTAGACCACAGCTTCAGCACTCCCTATCGTACATCAAAGTCGACAGAACGCACTAAGTCCTCGCACCCAAAGATAAACCCAACCACAGTGAAAAGTTTGTTCCAGATGATCTCGCTTCCCATGTTTCTGTAAATATTCACTCTCTCCATCTCCCTCCCTCTCTCCTCCCCAACTCTCATCTCTCCAGTCCCAACCGACTCCCTCACCCTTCACTCACTCCCCTCTCTCTCCCTGCTCACTCCAGCTCTGGCAGTACTCTCTGGCAGGCTGCCAGAGGCTCTGTTGTGTACAGGCTAAAGCTGTCCACTGATGTGAATGAGGATAAGGGGGGTGGTACACAGACAGAAGTAGGGGGCTGAAACTGAGGTCCCAGAGGGTCAGCTTTACCACTGAGGGGGGGGGGGGAGTCGAGATCAACAGTGACCGGTCAAGTAACCCGGTCCTCCCATGACGCTTCAGGGAGAAGTGATGTTAGTATGAGTGTTGACATTTGGATGTAGGGCCACTGTGTTCGAGCCCTCTCTGTTTTTCTAGGTACTTGCCATGCTGCTGTAAAAACCATGACAGTGAGCTGAGCTCACAGGCTAATTTTACACACAGAGGCTCGTCAACAATGACTCAATCTGTGGCAACTGCATGGGGTTCTAGAACACTGAAATATTAAGTTGCTGCTGCGTTTCTCTATCTTACACAACCCCCATCCCCTCCTCTCAAAGTCTGCACACACAGGCCAGAGGCTCACTGTTACCTTCCTTTTATAGAGGTTTGCAGCGCTGTGGCTGTTCCTGAACTCTTATCTTCCTCGCTCATCTACTGAAAAAGCCAGCGAGAGAGAGAGAGAATGAATGCTGGCCTGGCGGTCTTGTTTTGAGCCCTGGCCTGGCGCTCCCTTCCCAACATCTGAGTCATACTAAGGACATAGGTCTGTTTCTTTGCACAGGGCAAATGCAGCCATTCAACTGCAGCACGGCAATGGGACAAAATAAGAGAAAGTAAATCTGAGCACATTTTCAAAGTTTGATCTTTGACCAATCTTATGCACATTGGTTTTGCACATTAGACCTGTGTGATTTAAAACCTTGGTGTGATTTAAAACCTGGAGTTTTGACTTGTGCCATGTCATCTCAATGATACATTATCTGTGCTTTATGACCCATAGTTTAAGATAAGCACCATAGAAGTTTCACATATATCAAATATGAGATTCCAATCTATCTGTATGAATTGTTCCAGTTCATATTCTACCCAGCCTGCCTCAATCGCCTTCTGGGAATTGTGTGCTGGAGAGTGTCTGCATCCCAAATGGAACCCTATTCCCTACAACATGCACTACTTTTGGCCAGAGCATTATGGGCCTTGGTCAAAAGTAGTGCACTATATAGGGAATAGGGTGCTGGACAGTTTGCATTTCTACTAGCTCATCAGGAAGTCCAATAGCTTCCCTGTGGCAGTGAACTGCACTGGTTCTGGCTGTGGAGATAGGCCTACTGAGACCTATATAAAGAGTTGATTTCAGCTGGAGTTCCCCATACTGGATCTGGGGCTTAGGTTGAGTAGACGGACTCTTTCCTTCATGACTTTCCATATGGAACATTCTCAAACATCACTTGGCTATGGTCTCCTCCGCTCCTTTCCTCTCTCCCCCTCTGACTTAGAATAACTCTGGTCCTTAAACACTTACTTTGAAGTAAAATTCTTTGAAGTAATCAGGTTAATGTCATCAGTGTAGTCATATGTTACTCTGGCAGATGTAAAATAAATACTTTTCAAGGAGTGGATAGTGGCTACTTGACTAGTTTAAAGGGAAATTTCACAATTTTCCAACTTCATATTTATAATCTCCAGCACCACCCCAACATCAACATATGTGAAAGTGGCGCTTTTCTATGTTTTGTGGAAAAAAAGATAGCGGAAGATCAGTGTTTCCAATGACATCATCGGTATGCGTCATGTGATTTTAACCATTTATGAGTGGGCATTGCCTACTAACTGGTTGATGATGTCATTGGAAACACTTATCATCCTCTATATTCTTTCCTACAAAACATAGAAATGTGCCATTTTCACATTTGTTGATGTTGGGGTAGTGCTGGAGATTATGAATATGAAGTTGATTTTTTTTTAAATGCCCCTTTAAGTGTTACTGGCAGAGACAGGTCCTTGGTGTGGGGTCATTCTACAAGTCACATAGAGGCCAAAACCCAAACAGTCACGGAGAGACAGACACACACATACAGATACATTCAGACAGTCAGACTCTCTCTCCATCTGTTTTCTTGCCTTCGCTGGTCTGTCAAGATCTTTAGCATCTTTACGGGGGATGAGCTGTCCCGTGGCCTAAGTCACAGCTGAGAGATGATGAGTTCTGAGAACCTCAGAATTTACAGATACTCTGGGGTTCTAATACTACCTTCAACCCTCCTAAGCAAACCTGCTCACTGCAGCAGCAGAACTGCTGAATCTCTGTAGCACACACAGCTAAGCTCCTTGCCGTGATGGGCTATCCAGAACTAGCTCTCCTTACATTGCGAGTGGGTCTATCAAACACTCCTGTGTTTATCTCTCAGAGCTGTCATGAATTCGGAATAAGGGAATAATCAAGTTGGGAAATGAGGAAGGGAGAGGGAACAGGAAGCTCTCTCTGATAACTTAATCTCAACATCAGGAGCCGGAGAAAGTAGAACTTATGCCTAGGAGCAAAGTATTTCTCTCAGTTTTTTTCTCTCTCTCTCTTTCCCTCAGCCTCCCCGTTAATTATCCCCTTTCAGAGCAGTGAAAGCCGTGAGAGGTCTCTAGCTGAGATCTACTGCACCTGTCTCTGCTCTGGGTTCTGCTAAGATCATTATAGAGGCAGGCAGAGGTAATTGTTGGTAATGGGGCCTGCGGTCACCTTTCCATCCTTTCCAGATGAAACCATGCTGTCTGGTTAGGGGGGCGATTATCACAGTCAGATTTAGGCCTGGGTTTAAACGTAGAGGAATGCTCATGTTACAGACTGTCCATGTCTGGGATTCCACTATGGGACAGCCGGACTGCGATAGAGACAGTGAGCTCAAAAAGCAATCACTACCCCTCTCACACTACAATCCAGTATACCATCCCCAAGTTAATCTACATTCTTCTCTGGGACTCCCCTCCACTGCACCGGCATCCCTCAAATTGCCTCAGCTCTCTTTTCCCCCTGTTAGTATCTATTTCTGGGCATCTCCATTTCACTGTAGGGGAGGGTGAGGTAAATTGAGAAATGTTTTACATTCAGCATTACTCCATCAAGGGAAATATAATATATTATTTCTAACAAAGATATCTACATATATTTCAGGATGTTGTATATCCCTGGAAATAATCAGAATTCATGTAAACATTACAGTTTTTAAAACATACTGTAGCTTGTCCAAAAAATTGGTCTCTTGGCACAGATGAGCCTCGGGACAGGGTAAGTTAAGCCACCTTCAAATTCCTGTACTGAATTAAATATTACCACTACCTTTTAAAACCATGCCTATCTTTATTTCCCAAACACTATTCAAAACAATGCAATAGCTTTTTTACCTTTTAATATATATATTTTCTTTTAACACAGGCTTAACACCTAACAAACACATTGTACTTTTTGAACACTTTTAACATAGGCCCTGTTGTTACCTCACATCACAGAGATAATGCCTTGTATTACACCTGGGAAGAAAACACTTCAATTTACTCAACTGGCCATTGGCTCACCTTACCCCAAGGCAAACATTTTGACTATATTAGCCCACACAGCTACAAGGATGCACTTTCATGCTAAGATAAGGACCTCATATTGACGCTTATAGAGACCCCAACTGATGTATAGAACAATCTTAAAAGTACCTGCTTTGGTTTAGATACAAGCATCATAAAACCTCTTACACAGGGATGGGCAACTTCGATGTAGGTGGGGGCCACAAAAAATCAGAACTCATCATGAGGGGCCGCAGCGGCTTGCGGGTCTGCGTACCCACATCCATACCCACATATGCCTTTAAATGGGGCCCTAAGTGAGATTTTATTGCAAGCAAAATATTTTAGCGGCCCCCCTCTTGACAGCAGAGAAAATGTTCACGTTTTAGAGTTAATTTGCTGCAATTCTACACATTTTGCAATTTGGCAGAGAGAAGATTTAGCAATTGTATAACTCATTTCATGCAATTCTACTCATTTTGCCATGTGGTGGAGAGAAATTAGCAAGTTTACAGCTAATTTCCTGCAATTCTACACATTTTGCCATAGGGTAGAGAGAAATGTTTGCAGTTTTTAATATGATATCTGAGTGAGAGTGACTAAGAAAATCAATGGGGGCCCCCCCGGTCAGTAATTCAACCATGATTACTACAAGTTTAGATAACTGGCTAGACTAACTTACCAATCAAAAAAAGAAAACTGATATACAGTGCATTCGGAAAGTATTCAGACCTGTTGACATTTTCCACATTTTGTTACATTACAGCCTTATTCTAAAACTGATACAATTATTATTTTCCCTCATCAATCTACACACACAATACCCCATAATGACAAAGCGAAAACAGGTTTTAATAAATTTTTGCTAATTTATTAAAAATAAAAAACAGAAATACCCTATTTACATAAGTATTCAGACCCTTTGCAATGAGACTCAAAATTGAGCCATGAGGTGGAAGCAATTGTCCGTAGAGCTCTGAGACAGGATTGTGTCGAGGCACAGATCTGGGGAAGGGTACAAAACATTTCTGCAGCATTGAAGGTCCCTAAGAAGACAGTGGCCTCCATCATTCTTAAATGGAAGAAGTTTGGAACCACCAAGACTCTTCCTAGAGCTGGCCGCCCGGCCAAACTGAGCAATGGGGGGGAAAAGGACCTTGGTCAGTGAGGTGACCAAGAACCCGATGGTCACTCGGACCGAGCTCCAGAATTCCTCTGTGGAGCTGGGAGAACCTTACAGAAGGACAACCATCTCTGCAGCACTCCACCAATCAGGCCCTTTATGGTAGAGTGGCCAGACGGAAGCCACTCCTCAGTAAAAGGCACATGACAGCCCACTTGGAGTTTGCCAAAAGGCACCTAAAGACTCTCAAGACCATGAGAAACAAGATTCTCTGGTCTGATGAAACGAAGATTTGGCCTGAATGCAAAGCGTCACGTCTGGAGGAAACCTGGCACCATCCCTACGGGGAAGCATGGTGGTGGCAGCATCATGCTGTGGGGATGTTTTTCAGCGGCAGGGACTGGGAGACTAGTCAGGATCGAGGGAAAGATGAACGGAGCAAAGTACAGAGAGATCCTTGATAAAAACCTGTTCCAGAGCTCTCAGGTCCTCATACTGGGGTGAAGGTTCACCTTCCAACAGAACAATGACCCTGAGCACAAGAAAGAAAATGCAGGAGTGGCTTCAGGACAAGTCTCTGAATGTCCTTGAGTGGCCCAGCCAGAGCCCGGACTTGAACCCGATCGAACATCTCTGGAGAGACCTGAAAATAGCTGTGCAGCGACGCTCCCCATCCAACCTGACAGAGCCTGAGAGGATCTGCAGAGAAGAATGGGAGAAACTCCCCAAATACAGGTGTGCCAAGCTTGTAGCGTCATATCCAAGAAGACTCGAGGCTGTAATCGCTGCCAAAGGTGCTTCAACAAAGTAATGAGTAAAATATCTGAATACTTATGTAAATGTATTATTTCAGTTGTAATTTTATTTCAACTTTTTCAAAAATGTCTAAAAACCTCTTTTTGCTTTGTTATTATGGGGTATTGTGTGTAGATTGATGAGGGAAACATCGATTTAATCCATTGTAGAATAAGGCTTTAACGTAACAAAATGTGGAAAAAGTCAAGAGGTATGAATACTTTCCTAATGCACTGTAGGCTACTTGAATGACTGTCAGTGACTGACAGAATAGTAGAATACACGAGGTGCATACAAAAAGGGGGGCCGCCAGTTGCCCATCCCTGCTCTAACACAATAAATTCATTTGACTTGGTGAAAATCTGTTTTTTTGGACCTAACTTGTGGACCACTTTTTCCATGTGGTGTCTTCCTTCACAGACTCCATGAAATGATGACCTCTTCCTAAATATTTGGTCAAATTATTATTTACCCCACTCTCCCCTAAGCCCATTAAGGGAAAGGAACAAAATCTCCTCCTCACAGTAACTCTGTGAGCTTTTTCCTTAAGCTGAAACATTGTTTTGAAAGGGCTCTCCAGGCTGATAGGGCCACTCTAGCCTGGGAGGAATGTACACAGTGGGCTGCATGGAGACAGTCTGTGCAGATGTCTAACCTACAGGCAGAAGGAAAACACCATGAGAGAGAGAGAGAGAGAGAGAGAGAGAGAGAGAGAGAGAGAGAGAGAGAGAGAGAGAGAGAGAGAGAGAGAGAGAGAGAGAGAGAGAGAGAGAGAGAGAGAGAGAGAGAGAGAGAGAGAGAGAGAGAGAGAGAGAGAGAGGAGAGAGAGAGAGAGAGAGAGAGAGAGAGAGAGAGAGAGAGAGAGAGAGAGAGAGAGAGAGAGAGAGAGAGAACAGTATAATTCTGGCTGTAGAATTCAAGGCTAAGACGCAGGAGAGGAGCTCCCCATTTTGCCCAATATGGTATGGAATGTCAAGATACCTGGAGCATGTGATGTGGTTGGAGAAGGAAAGGGAAGGAGAGGAGAGGGGGTATGTGGGTGCTGCTGCCTTCCCTGGACTCTCTCCCAGTGTGATAGCACAACAGCTCTATCACAAACACTCAAACTACACTAACATTGTAGTACAGCTCCTCTGGCAATACACAACACTTTCATGGCCTCTGTACGCAACACTACTGATCAGATGTTAATCAATATTTGTATAAAAGAAAAGTAAGCACATTTAAACACACACGCATTCACACACGCGCACACACACACGTATCAGTAATTGCAATAGAATATGATATAAAAGTATGTGGACACCCCTTCAAATTTGTGGATACGGCTATTTCAGAAACACCTGTTGCTGACAGGTGTATAAAATCGACCACACAGCCATGCAATCTTCATAGACAAACATTGGCAGAAGAATGGGCCGTACTGAAGAGTTCAGTGACTTTCAACGTGGCACCGTCATAGGATGCCACCTTTCCAATAAGTCAGTTCGTCAAATTTCTGCCCTGCTAGAGCTTCTCCGGTCAACTGTAAGTGCTGTTATTGTTAATTGGATACATCTAGGAGCAACAACGGCTCAGCCGTGAAGTAGTAGGCCACACAAGCTCACAGAATGGGACCACCGAGTGCTGAAGCGCATAAAAATCTTTGTCCTCGGTTGCAACACTCACTACAGAGTTCCAAACTGCCTCTGGAAGCAACGTCAGCACAAGAACTGTTCGTCAGGATTTTCATGAAATGGGTTTCTATTGCCAAGCAGCTGCACACAAGCCTAAGATCACCATGCGCAATGCCAAGCGTCGGCTGTAGTGGTGTAAAGCTCGCTGACATTGGACTGGAGCAGTGGAAATGCGTTCTCTGGAGTGATGAATTACGCTTCACAATCTGGCAGTCCAACGGACAAATCTGGGTTTGGCGGATGCCAGGAGCTACCTGCCCGAATGCATACTGCCAACTGTAAAGTTTGGTGGAGGAGGAATAATGGTTTGGGGCTGCTTTTCATGGTTCGGACTAGGCCCTTAAGTTCCAGTGAAGGGAAATCTTAATGCTACAGCATACAACGACATTCTAGACGATTCTGTGCTTCCAACTTTGTGGCAACAGTTTGGGGAATGCCCTTTCCTGTTTCAGCATGAAAATGCCCCCGTGCACAAAGCGAGGTCCATACAGAAATGGCTTGTCAAGATCGGTGTGGAAGAACTTGACTGGCTTGCACAGAGCCCTGACCTCAACCCCATCGAACACCTTTGGGATGAATTGTAACGCTGACTGCGAGCCAGGCCTAATTGCCCAACATCAGTGCCCGACCAGCAGCAATGTTCCAACATCTAGTGGAAAGCCTTCCCAGAAGAGTGGAGGCTGTTATAGCAGCAAAGGGGGGGGACCAACTCCATATTAATGCCCATGATTTTGGAATGAGATGTTCGACGAGCAGGTGTCCATATACTTTTGGTCCCTTGTGGCTCAGTTGGTAGAGCATGGCACTTGCAACGCCAGGGTTGTGGTTTTGATTCCCACAGGGGACCAACATGAACAAATTTGAAAATATATGCACTCACTACTGTAAGTCGCTCTGGATAAGAGCATCTGCTAAATGACTAGAATGAATGAATGTAGTGTATTTCAAGAATCATAGAAATCCCCTGCTATTACTCTGACAATATAATCAGTGAAGTGTGTAATAGAATATAATACAATTCCCCACTGCAAATGCAACTGTTGCTCAACAAACGCCCCATCATCTGGGAGGAGAATGATACTGTACTGAAATCATACTTTCTTTTGCCACCACCTAGTGGTAGCTGAAAATGGCACAGACATTTCTAGAAGGAGTTTGTTTCAACATTTAGATTTTGTTTTTGTTCACCTTCAATTCTGAAAAATGTCAAATCTATAAGATCATAGCTTTAACATTGGTAGCGAATTTGATCAAACCCACATACCTTAAAAGTCTGGTAGGTTTCATCTGCCTCTTGGTCGCAGAACCGAAGATGTTTCTCTCTTGTGGCGAGGACACGTTTGGAGGGATCCTCAACGGGGTTCTGGTTTTCATCTTTCCATTCAACAACTACAGTATTCACATGATAAGAGACAATCACTAAACAGTTACTGCGCCCAACCATGCCAAGGTCTTTATCCTATAGAGATCTTATAGTAAAAACAATCAAAAACAACAACAAAAAACTGGTGGACTGACTGCATAATCATAGTGCGAAGGGTGTCAGGTATATCATTTTCTTCCTATGGTACATACCGTACATCACATGACATGGATATACAGTGGGGAAAAAAAGTATTTAGTCAGCCACCAATTGTGCAAGTTCTCCCACTTAAAAAGATGAGAGAGGCCTGTAATTTTCATCATAGGTACACGTCAACTATGACAGACAAATTGAGGAAAATAAATCCAGAAAATCACATTGTAGGATTTTTAATGAATTTATTTGCAAATTATGGTGGAAAATAAGTATTTGGTCACCTACAAACAAGCAAGATTTCTGGCTCTCACAGACCTGTAACTTCTTCTTTAAGAGGCTCCTCTGTCCTCCACTCGTTACCTGTATTAATGGCACCTGTTTGAACTTGTTATCAGTATAAAAGACACCTGTCCACAACCTCAAACAGTCACACTCCAAACTCCACTATGGCCAAGACCAAAGAGCTGTCAAAGGACACCAGAAACAAAATTGTAGACCTGCACCAGGCTGGGAAGACTGAATCTGCAATAGGTAAGCAGCTTGGTTTGAAGAAATCAACTGTGGGAGCAATTATTAGGAAATGGAAGACATACAAGACCACTGATAATCTCCCTCGATCTGGGGCTCCACGCAAGATCTCACCCCGTGGGGTCAAAATGATCACAAGAACGGTGAGCAAAAATCCCAGAACCACACGGGGGACCTAGTGAATGACCTGCAGAGAGCTGGGACCAAAGTAACAAAGCCTACCATCAGTAACACACTACGCCGCCAGGGACTCAAATCCTGCAGTGCCAGACGTGTCCCCCTGCTTAAGCCAGTACATGTCCAGGCCCGTCTGAAGTTTGCTAGAGTGCATTTGGATGATCCAGAAGAGGATTGGGAGAATGTCATATGGTCAGATGAAACCAAAATATAACTTTTTGGTAAAAACTCAACTCGTCGTGTTTGGAGGACAAAGAATGCTGAGTTGCATCCAAAGAACACCATACCTACTGTGAAGCATGGGGGTGGAAACATCATGCTTTGGGGCTGTTTTTCTACAAAGGGACCAGGATGACTGATCCGTGTAAAGGAAAGAATGAATGGGGCCATGTATCGTGAGATTTTGAGTGAAAACCTCCTTCCATCTGCAAGGGCATTGAAGATGAAACGTGGCTGGGTCTTTCAGCATGACAATGATCCCAAACACACCGCCCGGGCAACGAAGGAGTGGCTTCGTAAGAAGCATTTCAAGGTCCTGGAGTGGCCTAGCCAGTCTCCAGATCTCAACCCCATAGAAAATCTTTGGAGGGAGTTGAAAGTCTGTGTTGCCCAGCGACAGCCCCAACACATCACTGCTCTAGAGGAGATCTGCATGGAGGAATTGGCCAAAATACCAGCAACAGTGTGTGAAAACCTTGTGAAGACTTACAGAAAACGTTTGACCTGTGTCATTGCCAACAAAGGGTATATAACAAAGTATTGAGAAACTTTTGTTATTGACCAAATACTTATTTTCCACCATAATTTGCAAATAAATTCATTAAAAATCCTACAATGTGATTTTCTGGATTTTTCTTTCTCATTTTGTCTGTCATAGTTGACGTGTACCTATGATGAAAATTACAGGCCTCTCTCATCTTTTTAAGTGGGAGAACTTGCACAATTGGTGGCTGACTAAATACTTTTTTCCCCCACTGTATCGATATAGTAACATTTCTGTAACAAAGCAACTTCATTAACATGCTTGAGTAATAAAATGTAAACATCTGGATTCAGTCGTTTCTGTATGACTGAGTACAATGTGTGGTTGCTGACCTCTGGAGGATGTGCGGTTGGCCAGGCTGGAGGAGAAAGGCAGGGTATAGGGTCCACTGGCAGAGGGAGATGTGAGGCATGGTCCTGCAGTGGAATACTCTGCCTCTATGGTCCCCAGCCTTGATCTATGATTTCCAAGCTTGAAATGGTAAAAACAGCGCTTCAATACTTGGCTCATTGGAACCTTAAACTACACAGCTACTATAGTACAAGATGACTTCTCACAAGATGACATATTCATAGATGATCTATAAACAATATCTAATGACAACAATAAGATCCTGAGGTGAAAGGTTAATGCTACATGACTCAAGTTTTATCCCCACCTCGTCTATCTCCCTGCTCCATGTAGGAATATGATCCTCTGTCTCCTTATACTGTGCCAGGCTGGACCTGGCCTCTCCTCTGTCCGCTGTAGCCCCACGCAGACAGGACCTGTCAGTCGGTCTGCTACATTCATCCTCTGTCTGTCTGTCTCTGTCCAGAGGAGACAGGCTGTAGGTCCTCTGAGCCTCCTTCAGTTCAGCCAGGGTCACACCCTGAGGAAGATGCAGACAGTACATCCTAAGATTAACAAGATACTATAGATAAATAGTCCAATAAAATCACATGAATAGTAAAGAATATCTTGGGGTCAGGTTGCCTGACACAGACTAAGCCTAGTCTTGGATTCCTAATGGAGAATTTCCATTGACCATGCAGTTTCACTCCAGGACTAGACTTAATCTGTGTCTGGGAAATTGGCCCTTGGAGTGTGTTGTACCTGTGTGGATCTGCGGGTTTGCCTGGCCTGTCGAGACCTGGCCTTCCTCTGAGACTCTGCCTCCTCATCTCTCACCGGGGTTAGATACGACCTGCAGGGTTGGAAACAGGACAGCTGCACTTTGCAGGGCATAGCTGTCATGTCCTATAAATAGTTTCTATGAACTCTGGCCACACTGTCACCTAGTAACAACGTATCAGGGTAAGCTGACATTAGGCTCAAATAGTCATCACAACCTTTCAGGATAAGAGGGTAGCAGTGAAATCAAACACATCCAAAATCTTAATGGAAAGTGATCGCTCTGAAAGCTACTACCAAAACAGATATTCAGAGCAGGTTACATGTAATTACGTCCTCATTATGTTGAAGTGGTTCTTCATTCCATCGCTCAACAACTTGATCAGTTATTCATATCATTCAGTACTTGATGAAATACCACATATTTATTATGCAAATCACAAAACAACAATGGACTGTACAAAGCACACAATAAGTTCACAATAGTAACCAGAGGACTGAATCACCCCCTCAATGCCTAGCGCTAATCAATGGTACAATTCTCTTAGGACATTGTGTGGTATTCCTTTCATGATCATGTTTCATGACTCTAGGCGTTGACAGTAGCCAATCAATGACCTCTGAGTGACAGCCACGTTAGCAGCCGTTGGGCTTCATAGACAGAGAGAGGAAGAGTCGAGTAAGCAGCATTCAGGGTAATGGCTCATGTTGTTCCCACTAGTACCGGCTGCAGGCTGCACTCCCTCCCTCCCTTTTACTGTACTGAGTATCACTCGATCAGCCTCTGCTCTGCCGGGAAGGCACCCTCCACACCCTCCATCCTGAGAGAAAGCCTAAGTGGACAGTCTGTCAGGACCTCAGTCTACTGCATTATTTAACACTGATTAAAGGGCTGTGGATGGCTACATTACTAGCAACTGAGCTTCTGTAGCAACATTACAGTCATATTTCTACACAGTGGCAGATTCACAATCATGAAAAATACTTAAGGCAAATGTGATATAGGACTTAAAGTACGTTTAAAAAACACTTGATTTAAGCATGTCTAATTTGATTTAAGCATGTCAAATTCGAGACCAAATATTCATATAGGATGCATTTGTTGGGGTTGTAATTTAAACATACTGGTGTGTGGTATTGTAGTGCCAATGCACCAGCATCTACTATTCCATTTATATTGCAAATGACCGTATTATTGAACTTGACCAACAAAATGTAATAACCCTAAATGGGGCATGTGAAGAAAAATGTATTTCTTTCCATTAAGTGTACTAAATATGTACTTTAGCTAAACACACTCACACCCCAAACCATTCCACTAACACACGCAACCCAGGGGCACCAACTTCCCACGCAGTACAATACAAATTCCAGAGAAGGGTATACCTTCCAATACCAGGAAATACCAAACACTAGTGAGGGGGCCACACCCCCTCTCGGATCAAAGTAACAGAAGTGGCTAGCTTTTTCATTCTGCGTGTAAAAACACAGGGAAGTCATGCAGATAAGGGGATAGGATAGGGGTCAGTTCCATACCTGGGCAGGCAGGCTTGCATGGTCCCAGGCTAGTTGAAGGTCAGAGACTGCAGTGGGAGAGGCCGGATACGATCCTGGGAGAGGGAGAGAGAGAGAGAGAGAGAAAGAGGGGAGCAATAACGTGGAGGGGGAGAGAAGGAAAAAGAGAGAGAGAGATGGTTTCCTCTCCATCAGCTAGGCAAGGCACGGTGCAGTCAATACACAGACTCATAGGCGGGCCGCAAGGCACTCTGAGCCAATTGTGTCTCCAAGAGCCTGATGCAAGCACTGCAGTTTACACACCACACAGCTGCTGCGCTGATTCGCTAAACTTAACCACATTACGAGGGTGCAAGATGATTTGTAGATCAGTGATTCTGTGCAGATCATCTCAAACACACTGAAAACGTTCACATACAACAGAATAACACACACAATGGTTGTAGTCTTCACAAATTTAGAAATAATTGTACAACGATACTAATCCATTGTGCATTGTTACAAAGCAATGTCATGTTTGTGTTGTGCAGTAATTTAGTTTGTTTTACATTGCATTTGATTTTGACTCAATTTTGTCTTATAAATTGCACACTGATTGTACAAAACATTAGGAACACCTGCTCTTTCCATGACAGACTGACCAGGTGAAAGATATGATCCCTTATTAATGTCACGTGTTAAATCCACTTCAATCAGCGTAGATGACAGGTTAAAGAATCATTTTGAAGCTTTGAGACAATTGGACATGGATTGTGTATGTGTGCCATTCAGAGGTTGAATGGGCAAGACAAAATATTTAAGTGCCTTTGAACGGGGTATGGTATTATGTGCCAGGCGCACCAGTTTGAGTGTGTCAAGAACTGCAATGCTGCTGGGTTTTTCACGCTCAATAGTTTCCCGTGTGTATCAAGAATGGTCCACCACTCAAAGGACACCCAGCCAACTTGACACAACTGTGGGAAGCATTGGAGTCAACATGGGCCAGCATCCCTGTGGAACGCTTTTGACACCTTGTAGAGACCATGCCCCGATGAATTGAGACTCATGTTAGCGGGTGCAACTCATATTAGGAAGGTGTTCCTAATGTTTTATTACACTCAGTGTATTTGCAGGGCTCCCTTGTGAAAGAGACCCTGGTCTCAATGGTGACTTCCTGTTTAAATAAAGGTAAAATAAAATATAACTCCCTGGGGCCTTATCCTTTACCATGTATGAAAAATGTATGCACTCACTAACTGTAAGTCGCTCTGGATAAGAGCGTCTGCTAAAATGACTAAAATGTTTTTTTTTAATGTAATAATACACTGAACAAAAATATAAAAACAACATGTAAAGTGTTGGTCCCATGTTTCATGAGCTGAAAGAAAAGATCCCAGAAAATGTTCCACATGCACAAAAAGCTTATTTCTCTCAAATATTGTGCACAAATTTGTTTACACCCCTGTTAGTGAGCATTTCTCCTTGGCCAAGATAATCGATCCACCTGAGGTTTTGGCATATCAAGAAGCGGATTAAACAGCATGATCATTACACAGGTGCACCTTGTGCTGGGGACAATAAAAGCCCACGCAGAATGTGCAGTTTTGTCACACAGCACAATGCCACAGATGTCTCAAATTTTGAGGGAGCGTGCAATTGGCATGCTGACTGCAGGAATGGCCACCTAAGCTGTTGCCAGAAAATGGAATGTTCAGTTCTCTACCATAAGCCACCTCCAACGTCGTTTTAGAGAATTTAGTAGTTCGTCCAACCGGCCTCACAACAGCAGACCACATGTAACCACACCAGCCCAGGACCTCCACATCTGGCTTCTTCACCTGCGGGATCGTCTGAGACCAGCCACCTGGACAGCTGATGAAACTGTGGGTTTGCTCAACCGAAGAATTTCTGCACAAACTGTCAGAAACCGTCTCAGGGAAACTCATCTGCGTGCTCGTCATCCTCACCAGGGTCTTGACCGGACTTTAGTTCGGCGTCGTAACAGACTTCAGTTGGCAAATGCTCACCTTTGATGGCCACTAGCACACTGGAGAAGTGTGCTTTTCGTGGATGAATCCTGGTTTCGAGCAGTTTGCTGACGTCAACGTTGTGAACAGAGTGTCCCATGGTGGCGGTGGGGTTATGGTATGGGCAGGTATAAGCTACAGACATACACAATTGCATTTTAATTAATGGCAATTTGAATGCACAGAGATACCGTGACGAGATCCTGAGGTCCATTGTCGTGCCATTCATCCGTCACCATCACCTCATGTTTCAGTATGATAATGCACGGCCCGAGGATCTGTACACAATTCCTGGACGCTGAAAATGTTCCAAGTTCTTCCATGGCCTTCATACTCACCAGACATGTCACCCATTGAGCATGTTTGGGATTAACTGGATCGACCTGTACGACAGCTCGTTCCAACTCCCGCCAATATCCAGCAACTTCACACAGCCATTGAATAGGAGTGGGACAACATTCCACAGGCCACAATCAACAGCCTGTGCAACTTTATGCGAAGGAGAGGTGTCGCACTGCTTGAAGCAAATGGTTGGTCACACCAGATACTGACTGATTTTCTGATCCACACCCCTACTTTTTTTTTATCTAGCTGTGACCAACAGATGCATATCTGCATTCCCAGTCATGTGAAACCCATAGATTAGGGCCTAATTCATTAATTTCAATTTACTGATTTCCTTATATGAACTGTAACATCTTAGAAATTGTTGCATTTATATTTTTGTTCAGTGTACATCATATAATTTTTAGTCAATTAAATTATTTCCAGGTATGCAGTAGTTTGTCAACTCAGCTTAACAGGTATAATAGTAAACCATAGTGGCAGTACCAAACCGGTAGTTCAAGTCATTATTCTTAACCAGAGTAAAGATTCCACACAAAAATGCACGCAGGCATGTGCAACCACACACGTCTGTGTTTTTCAGCATTTCATTATGAGTCGACCCTCACATGGCATGCACGGACATGTGGAATAAAATTATTACAGACACTCTTCCACAATATATCTATGCTGCGTTGTAGCACTAAAAATGGGACCACTTCACAGCAGTACATCATTAGAAATGTAAAAATGGGACCACTTCACAGCAGTACATCATTAGAAATGTAAAAATGGGAACACATTAGTTTGACCTTGGTGAAGGTGACAGACTACAGAGCTGATTGTACAGGGAGAATAAGTGTGTCACTGTCACCACATTTTTTACTCCCTGTAATAGGACAGACAACATATTAAGCCATGAAGATAAATTAAGGCATTTTCTGCAACTGTAAAATGACGAGACTGTATCAAAGATGTTCACTTCAGTTCATATGAGATACTATTAAATCGTAGAAAAAAATTAACAAGGAGACTGAACTCAGTATAAAAAAATTTACGGAGGATAAACCAGGGTTTATTTTATAAAAGATACATCAGAGATCTGAGATGAGTGGTACGTTGTGAGAGACATAATTACCCAATGCCTGGGCAGTAACAGTGCACATTGTGTACAGACAAAAGTCAAAAGAAAACTGTCAGTAAAAAAACAACTAGACTAACAATCTTTAGTAAAACTGCATGAAAATGTTAGCATTTCATAGATATGGCCCTTGCTACCCCCATGCTATTCCTTTAGTAGGCTGTTTATTCCTGTGTAAACAAATAGGATACAGTAACTGTCGTTCACCAACTCTTGTTCCGTATCCCTTATTCCAGTGAAAATCCCAACAAGACATTTCAGACAATGACAAAAGGAAAGCCATGTTCATATCAACAAGATGGGTATGTTTTTATGGCTTTGTTTGATTGTGTGTGACTGTGAGAGTGAATTACTGTTTTTCTATTGGCTTTTTAGTTAGTTCTCCTTGTCACTTTGAACGCAGACGGTTTCAACTGAGCTTGCAGAAAAAGTGTGACATTGGTGTATGTAAAATAATCTATAGAAAGAGATGTGTTGTTAAAATAGATTAAGGCTTTGAGGTTGATATTGACAGGTGAGTCCTGAATATTATTAACCATCGCCTGACCAGTTAGCCCTCTCATACACACATTAATTGATGTAACAATACTGATTCTAGAGAGTTGTGTAAATCCTATCGACCTGATTTTTCCCCTTGGAAAGAAAAAGTAAATGTTTATTGCACCTCAACATCGGCAATGCCTTCCCATTTGTCATGATGCAGACTGAACGTGTTGATTATCCTCTGTGAGTTTGGTGGTTGTAGAAGATTTTCCTTGCTGCTTACATTCACACTGTAAAATAGAATAACATAACAGTTAACATTACAGTTATGAGAGAGATCAATGGTCATGTTTTTCACTAAAGGCCCTGGAGCTGACCAGGCAAATCAGAAAAAAACATTTCATACACTATTGCCCACAATGCCCTTTAGTGAGGAACACTGCTCAACCAATGAGAGAAGATATTGAAACCCTAAATGGTCTGTTATATTTTGTAAGTGGCATCGGTAACACTTTACATTAAGTTGCTCTTATACCTGTGTAATAACACTAATTAGACTAGTAACATTGTATTAACACATTAGTGTTCCTCATTTGAAACAATTTCAGGCCAAAAGAGGTAGAGTAATTGTAAAACCCTTGAAATAAAGATGGATCCACTCACCACTGAGCATATTAAAATCGGGCTAACGAAGACATTTGAGTCGAAATGTTGCACAATAACGCTGCAGGAGCATTCGTCGGTGTGCGGGTATCCATCTTTACTTCGTTAGTTTACTTTTTGTACCCTGCACTTTGCAGTCACTGGAGGTTTGTACTCTAGTTTGAAATGCATTTTAAGACAGACTTACATTCCTCCTCAGGAGAGGCCCCATCTTCTTCTGGTTGTTCCCCTTCTTCCTCCACGGCCTGCTTCTCCTCCGCTTCAGAATCCTCCTCTTCGGCCTGCTCTTCTACATTCTCTTCTGCCCGCACCTCCTCCGGTGCTGCCTCTGCCAAGTCCTCCTGCTCTTCCACCATCTCCTCCTCCTCCTTCTCTGCAGGAGCAGTCTGTTCCTCTGGGACAGCAGAGTCCTCCTGTTCAACAGGCTCCCCATCTAAGTGAGCTGCCTCCTCCTCCTCCACCACCACCTCCTCAGCAGCCTGCTCCTCTTCTGTAGGAGCAGCCTCTTCCACCTCCTCAGCAGCAGCCGGAACAGTCTCCTCCACCTCCTCTGAGGGCTCATCTGCTTGAACCCCTCCTTCCAGCTGGAATAGACAGAATTATAGTGAGTTAGTACTTAGAGGAAGTACAGGGCCTATGGTGACTTTGTAATCACATTGGTGTAATGTATTTGGCCTACATTGCAATATATGAATGGCAATACAACATTTCCCCAGAATTCATCAGAGAATCCACAGCAGGCAATTAGCCTCTACATACTAATGGTTAAGCAGCAATCACATAAAAGTTCCCCATGGACACATGCAGGGCAAAAATAGTTACGAGAATGTGCATGCTCCTCTGTACAAAATACGCCAAAAAAATGATGATGAGAAAGATGAGAAAATATGAAAAAGTTTAGAAAAATAATAACCTGTGACTGGTCCTGATGTACCTGTACATCCGAATATTCATTAAAAGAAAATACTATTAGAAATATTTCAATATTCATAAAAGGAAGAAAGGCCTATTAGAAAAATGTAAAACAAACTATTTTGGCTATATTTGAGGGTGACCCAGTTCCCTACTAACACAACATTCTAAACCCTGGCATGTGTGAGAGTTCCTGTAGGCGTTACCTGGGCGACCTGTTTCTGCGCGGCCTCCAGCTGAGCGCGGACCTCAGAGTGCAGACTGTGGGCCGCTGAGTTCTGCTCCTGCAGACTCTGTTCTACAGTCACCAGCTTCTCCTCCACACTGGCCTGCTGGGCCCTCTGAAACTGCCCCGTCTCCATCAGCTCCCTGAAACACAGGTATGCACACACTGTGAGATGCACAGTGAAACCAACTAATACAGAAATAGAAACCAATATATTTAAGGTTTAAAAAAAAGTTTCCCAAAAGAACACAGGTTTCCTCCTGCTTCTGAGATAAAAATAAATACAAATAAAGTGAACTTTGGGAAAGTTTCAGGAATTTACCAACCCCAAATACACTACATACTTGACACTTGCAATCTCCGCTGTACTGGCCTCTAGTTGAGCCTGGTTGGCAGCGAGATGTTCCTTCAGCCCCAGGAGCTCTGATGCCTGGCCCTCCAATGTGGCGCTCAGTGTGCCCACCAGCCCTGCCCTCTCCTCCAGCTTGGACTCAGCCTCTGCCAGGCTCCCTGTCAGGCCCTCCACGTTCTGGGCCAGCTCTGTGCTCAACCCTTCCAGGCCCTCCACCTGCAGCCGGACAGCCTCAAACTCCTCGCTCTTCCCTTTCAGCATTGCCTGCAGCTGGGTCAGCTGATCAGCGGACACTGTGCCCAGCTGCATCTCTGCCAGCCGGGCCGTCATCTCTGTGTGTAGAGAGAGGACTTGGGTGGGCAGGTCTGAGGTCTTCAGTTGTTCAGCCATGGCCAGGGCCATGCCTACCTGCTTCTGGGCCAGTGCGTATGACTCTTCCAGGGTGTTGAGGCGATGCTCGAAGCCGTCGGTACTGAGCTGCTGCAAGGAAATAAACCTCATTTATTCAGAGTCAAAATAACATATTGAAAAACATCTGCCCAGACACTGGTCTCCAAACAAAGGGCAGCTTCTTTCATGATGAACAGACAATTATGGCAAGCCATCATACAATGCATTGTGCAGCCATAAGCAAGTAAGTGAGCAGTCAGAAACAGACAACATTTATCAAGTCTTTTACCACTCATGCTATTCATCCTTGAAGGGAACTATCTATTGGCGAAGACAGTTCCAGTAAGTGGGTGTAAAGAAATGAGAACAAGATATTGACCAGGTACTGCAATGGCTGTAGGATAACCCTATGATTTAAGTAGGACAATTTAATTATGTCAGCAGTTAAGTGAATCCACATTCTGACCCCATCAGTGATGAAGTCCCTCTGTGTGAAGGCTAACCTTATAAATTATGGTCAAAGGTTGGCCATCTTCTTGACCCTAACCAGTCAGGCTTCAAGATGGGTCACTCAACCGAGACTGCTCCTCTGTGTCACGGAGGCTCTCTGTCATATCCTCATATGGTCTCTCCTATCATTGCTATGAGGATGATACTCAACTACTTTTCTCTCCCTCCCTTCCCGTCTGGACTACTGCAACTCGCTGTTGGCTGAACTCCCCACTTGTGCCATCAAACCCCTGCAACTTATCCAGAACGCTGCAGCCTGCCTGGTTTTGAACCTTCCAAGTTCTCCCATGTAACCCCACACAGTCCACTGGCTTCCAGTCAAAGTTCACATCCACTACAAGACCATGGTGCTTGCCTACGGACCAGCAAGAGGAACTGCCCCTCCCTACCTTCAGGCTATGCTCAAATCCTACACCCCAACCCGAGCACTCCGTTCTGCCAACTCTGGTTTCTTGGCCCTCCCAGCTCCCGCTCAGCCCAGTCCAAGCTCTTCTCTGTCCTGGCACCCCAATGGTGGAACCAGCTTCCCCCTGAAGCTAGAACAGCAGAGTCCCTGCCAATCTTCCGAAAGCACCTGAAGCCCTACCTCTTGAGAGTTTCTTCTTTTTTTATATATACAGTGCATTCGGAAAGTATTCAGACCCCTTCCCTTTTTCCACTTTGTTACGATACAGCCTTATTCTAAAACTGATTAAATAAACATTTTCCCTCATCAATCCACACACAATACCCCAAAATTGACAAAGCAAAAACATGTTTTTAGACAAACTGAGCAATCGGGGGGAAAAGGGCCTTGGTCAGGGAGGTGACCAAAAACCAATGGTCACTCTGACAGAGCTCCAGAGTTACTCTGTGGAGGAGATGGGAGAACCTTCCAGAAGGACAACCATCTCTGCAGCATTCCACCAATCAGGCCTTTATGGTAGAGTGGCAAGATGGAAGCCACTCCTCAGTAAATGGCACATGACAGCCCGCTTGGAGTTTGCCAAAAGGCACCTAAAGGACTCTCAGACCATGAGAAACAAGATTTTCTGGTCTGATGAAACCAAGATTGAACTCTTTGGCCTGAATGCCAAGCGTCACGTCTGGAGGAAACCTGACACCATCCCTACGGTGAAGCATGGTGGTGGCATAATCATGCTGTGGGGATGTTTTTCAGCAGCAGGGACTGGGCGACTAGTCACGATCGAGGGAAAGATGAACGGAGCAAAGTACAGAGAGATCCTGCTCCAGAGCGCTCAGGACCTCAGACTGGAGCAAAGGTTCACCTTCCAACAAGACAACGACCCTAAGCACACAGCCAAGACAACGCAGGGGTGGCTTCGGGACAAGTCTCTGAATGTACTTGAGTGGCCCAGCCAGAGGCCGGACTTGAACCCGATCAAACATCTCTGGAGAGACCTGAAAATAGCTGTGCAGCGACACTCCCCATCCAACCTGACAGAGCTTGAGAGGATCTGCAGAGAAGAAATGGGAGAAACTCCCCAAATACAGGTGTGCCAAGCTTAGCGTCATACCCAAGAAGACTCAAGGCTGTAATCGCTGCCAAAGGTGCTTCAACAAAGTACTGAGTAAAGGGTCTGAACACTTATGTAAATGTGATACTTCTGTTTTTTTTTGTGGAATAAATGTACTAACATTTTTAAAAACCTGTTTTTTGCATTGTCATTATGGGGTATTGTGTGTAGATTGATGAGGGGGAAAAACAATTTAATCCATATTAGAATAAGGCTGTAACGTAACAAAAAGGGAAGGGGTATGAATACTTTCCGAATGCACTGTATGTGGAGGTCAATGTTAAAACATGTTAAAACCTTAGGATCTTTATGTGGAAAATCATATGCCTGTATTCAGCCCTGCAACCAGGTGTTGGCAGTCAACCTTTTGTCCTGTAAAAGAACTTCAACAAACTTCTGAATGGAGGTTTCTTATCTCGCGACTGTCTGTATGAATTAGATGTAATACCTGTAGGTGGGGCCATGTTTTGACAACAAAGTAACTTTTCATTGATGCAGGGTATCCTGGTATGCTTAACCCACTTGGAACATGCATTAAGAATGTGCAGATAGTGATTATACCTCCTCATCCTAATTGGGAAGTAAATTGAGCCCATAAAAGGGTTAAATTAGTCTATTAATTTTCCTTGGCTCTTATTTAATCAATGTTTTGGGCACACTCACCCGGGTGGCCACGTCTGAATCGGTTTAATCTATAGAACATGCTTCTATGTATGATTAAAGACCAGCTGTGGAAACAGTGCAATGAAGCTGGCAACTTGCACTAGGATAACTTGTTACAGGGACTCACCACAACTAAGGTCAATATAGAGCATTGTAGCAGGCTATTTCTATTCCCATGTAGACAACTGGCTTCTTTTAGCAACTGCACAGTGCACACTGAAATCAGCACCATGATCGTGTCAAGAGCATGGTTACAAGCAGGGTCAACTGCTGTAAAATGTAGTTGAATTGGAAGTGGAATATTTGTCAAATGTGTTTATTTCAAAATGTTTATAAATCTCATTTTACTATGCCTATATTGTAGGGACATTCAGTGGCTTACCCTAACATAAACTATTGGTGCAGTGAATGTTCCCAAATTGTAGGTCAAACGCCATTACAAATGCCAACAGCTGCGTGAAGCCCACCTTGACCGGGGTTAGAAATAGGATAATTGCGACTCACTTCAGTTCAGTGTCTTTGCAGTATGACATTTGATATGACTTCACAACTATCATGACCTTTTACTGACTACTGTAGTGAAGACCTATAAATACCGACTGCTAGAGCTGTCCATATAAATAAAATGTGAAGCTCACATTTGGGGGCCTTTAGGGCTCTGGCTATCCATAGGAAAATAGTAAATATATGTCACCTAGTGCAGAATAAATGAGGAAGGTCGGAACAGTATTGCAACACAGGACTTCACCACAAATTACCTTGTACAAAATGTTCCTTTGATATGTTTGCTGATGCATGGTAACAGCCTTTGACGTGCCTATTATTTTTGCCCATGTTGTTATTACGCATGGTTAACTAGGCTATTTACCTTTTCATTTGTCTGTAGAATTTCTTCCTGGAAGGACTGAAGCTTCACTATCTTCATCTGCATGCCCATGAGGTTGTCTGCTAAGTAGGTTATACTTTGGTGTTGCTGGAAACAGAACCATGTCGCCGTTGCACCTCCGACCACAATCAGAAGGAATAAAATGAACAAAAGTGCATACTGGTTTCCACCTCGCGCCTCCGGTTCCGAAGATTCATGATTAAAATTGTTAAAATCTTCGTGATTGTGTTTGTTCTTCTTCCCTCGGTGCTTTGCTGTCATTTTTACACAGTGGCGTAGTAGTTAATTTAAAGGCCAGAAGTGGTGTAGGACCGATGGTTGAAAGATGTTTGCTCGGGTGACTTTTCCAGACGCGTCTGTCTTTTATTCCTTAATTGATGTTACACAGTGCAATTTGGTCCTCATTCAACACCGCTCAACAAAGTAGCGAAAAAAGCAAGTTCTCGGTGAAGGGGTGGGTAGGGCTGCAGATGAGAAAAGGAAGAGGCGTGTATGTGGTACCCATAGATTTAGATAGACATCGCATTATTGTATCTGATCCACTATGGCGTCTGTGTGAGCGCATGGGCAGCGCAATTGAGTCCATCTCCATTGTAAAGTAGTACATTTTCTTCTTCAACTGCATATTTGAGTTGGCAAACGAACTCAAAGGGAGCACATGCTCAAGGGGTGGGTAGGGCTGCAGATGAGAAAAGGAAGAGGTCTGTATGTGGTACCCATAGATTTTAATAGACATCGCATTATTGTATGTATCTTTGAGTTGGCAAACAAACTCAAAGGGTGCACACTTCCACCTAGAGTGTGTTGTTTGAACAGGTATAAAGCCAAGGTTGGTGATTTACTGCCACCTGCAGTTAAGGAATGTTTCCTCACAAGTATAATTTATTGGCTGATCCCTCCTGGTGACCTTGATGGAATTATGTTATCCTTCCTTAAACTATAGGAAGTCCCACCCAGTTGACTGCTTCAAAATGGTGAACGTCCTCAATGGCGCTGCCTATGCAAAAATGGCTTTGGGGCACTAGAGTCCTCTACCTATCTCTATGATGGTACTCGTTCCAGGAAAAGAAGCATGAGTGAGGGGTCTTTCCGTGCCGGTGAGTGGCTAGTCTCCCTGTACATGTGTGCAGCTCTAATTCCTCGTTCACGTCGTCGGAAACTCAGGACCTCCAAGTTAAAATGAATGTGTTATTTATAATAATAATAATAATTTTGGGGGTTATTTGATTTGTAGTGTGTCATGGAAATGTATTTCTTGCATATCCCAACTCCCCCTGAGACACCCGCAGGGAGTGGGGTCACGGCCAGCAATGGTGTAGTGGAGGGTATACGCAGGTATCCGCAATATACCCACTTATTTTTCAGTGGGCATTGGGTATACTCACTTCTTAATCACCACGATGCGCAGGGCGGTCGCCAGAACGAATCAGTTGGACGGGCATTTGATTTCTATAGGCGGGCCCGTTTTTTTCACTGGACCTGTTAATGGGTGTTATAATAAAGACCATAGGCAGCTCGTGAGTTTCAAGTTTGGGGAAGCTTACAATTATCCTACTATTTCTACCTATCTGTGTGCCAGCATTTTCATGGAACAGTTTCATTTCAATAATAAGGTTTTCGATTCTCAAAATTGTCACGCGGTTAATCGATAGCATTAATCTCTACTCCGCCTGTCTGCCTCCCTTTCTATCTGTCTTGACTTGAGCTACTGCTAGTGAATTGCAACGTTGTATCAACTCAGCAGGTTGGCATGTCCAGGCGTGCGTGCTCCCTCAATTTTACCAGGACAGAGAAACCACACACATACTCATTGCTCACATGGAGCACTCCAAACAAAAGACATTGAAAAACATTGACTAAACTCCTAAATAATGATTATGAAATAAAACAAAACTTGTTTCTTACAAGTGTAGCAGGCTGTGAACTCTGTAAACAACGTTTCTGCTCCGAGAATGAGAATGGTAAATTACTGTAATACATGCATTAACAGAAATTAATGTAACCAAATGATGGGGATTAACGGTACATTTACTACGCCTACTGGTTACATATGTAATGGGGAATTGATAAATATAAACAATCAAGAATTCACACAATGAAACAATGAATTTGCAAGAATTGGCGGGAGACAACGGAGCACACTCTAGAGAGCTGAGTGCATGCATTCTGGAGAGAGAAGCCCATATCTTCGCCACACACCCTTCTTGTTTTCTCAACATTTTAAATTATACTCAAGACATTATTTTCACAAATTTTAGATGCTTTTCACTGACAGCCGCAACTCAATAATCAGCTAGGCCTATTGCCACGCGCGCTGCCCAAATAGCTGGCTTCCCAAATAGGCATAAGCCTATGCAGTTGTGATTTGAAACAATCCACAGCAAAACAATTTAAAATAAGCTAATGATCCTCTGTGGCTAAGTCATGCTCTCTGGTAAAGTATTTTGAATGATTCTACTTAGACAGGAGTAATTATGTAATTTTGGCAAAACATCAATTTACTTTAGGGGATGCCAGCATCCGAACAGTGCACTGTGCATCCGCCAACTTTCCTTTCTATTTCGCAAGTGGCTGAAACCAGAGATCTCTATATAATGACGAGATGCTTATGTCTCCGCCCTAACAATGCGAGTCGTTGTCCCAAAGCCGGGAATGCAGGCAACAAGTTTGGGAATGCAGGCAACAAGTTTAGGTCTGCATATCATGCCCTTAGAAACGCTTTGGGCTTATTGAGGACAGATTTTGGCGAGAGTGAGCCCTCTCGCTTTACCTCTTCCTCTCTGCTAAAACTAGCAGTCTGCTATATGTAGCCCATGTATCTGATGCTGTCTGGCCAGAAAAAGTATGACATTTTTACATTTAGCAGACGCTCTTATCCAGAGCGACTTACAGTTAGTTAGTGCATACATTATTTTTTGTTCATACCCCCTGTGGGAATTGAACCCACAACCCTGGCGTTGCAAACGCCATGCTCTATCAACTGAGCTACATCCCTGCCGGCCATTCCCTCCCCTACCCTGGACGACGCTGGGTCAATTGCGCACCGCCGCATGGGTCTCCTGGTCACGGCCGACAGAGCCTGGATTCAAACCAGGATCTCTAGTGGCACAGCTAGCACTGCGATGCAGTGCCTTAGACCACTGCGCCACTCGGGAGACTGACATATTCCTCCAGATACATGGTGTACACATTCGGAGACAGGGGGCCGCTGTTTCGCTCACTCGGATACTTTATCTGAGATCGATACATCTTTCTGTCGACGCAAATCTCGGTCAAATAAAGTATAAATCTTTCAATATTTTTTGGGGGGTCGGGCAAGGAGGTACGGTAGGGTGGGCCAGGCCCCCTATGGCCCGCCCATAACGCTGGGCCTGACGATGTACACTACCAGTCAAAAGGTTGGACACACCTACTCATTCAAGGCTTTTTCTTTATTTTTACAATTTTTTACAATTGTAGAATAATAGTGAAGACATCAAAACTATGAAATAACACATATGAAATCATGCAGTAACCAAAAAAGTGTTAAACAAATCAAAATATATTTTATATTTGAGATCTTTCAAATAGCCACCCTTTGCCTTGATGACAGCTTTGCACACACTTGGCATTCTCTCAACCAGCTTCATGAGGTAGTCACCTGGAATGCATTTCAATTAACAGGTGTGCCTTGTTAAAAGTTAATTTGTGGAATTTCTTTCCTTCTTAATGCGTTTGAGCCGATCAGTTGTGTTGTGACAAGGTAGGGGGGTATACAGAAGATAGCCCTATTTAGTAAAAGACCAAGTCCATATTATGGCAATAACAGCTAAAATAAGCAAAGAGAAATGACAGTCCATCATTACTTTAAGACATGAAGGTCAGTCAATCCGGAAAATGTCAAGAACTTTGAGTTTGTTCAAGTGCAGTCGCAAAAACCATCAAGCGCTATGATGAAACTGTCTCTTATGAGGACCGCCACAGGAATGGAAGACCCAGAGTTACCTCTGCTGCAGAGGATAAGTTCATTAGAGTTACCAGCCTCATAAATTGCAGCCCAAATAAATGCTTCACAGTGTTCAAGTCACAGACACATCTCAACATCAACTGTTCAGAGGGGACTGTGTGAATCAGGCCTTCATGGTCGAATTGCTGCAAAGAAACCACTACTAAAGGACAATAATAAGAAGAGACCTGCTTGGCCTAAGAAACACGAGCAATGGACATTAGACCAGTGGAAATGTATCCTTTAGTCTTGAGTCCAAATTTGAGATTTTTGGTTCTAACCGCCGTGTCTTTGTGAGACGCAGTGTGGGTGAACGGATGATCTCCGCATGTGTAGTTCCCACTGTGAAGCATGGAGGAGGAGGTGTTATGGTGTCGGGGTGCTTTGCTGGTGGCACTGTCTGTGATTTATTTAGAATTCAAGGCACACTTAACCAGCATGGCTACCACAGCATTCTGCAGCGATACGCCATCCCATCTGGTTTGGGCTTAGTGGGACTGTCATTTGTTTTGACCCAACACACCTCCAGGCTGTGTAAGGGCTATTTTACCAAGAAGGAGAGTGATGGAGTGCTGCATCAGATGACCTGGCCTCCACATTCCCCCGACCTCAACCCAATTGAGATTGTTTGGGATGAGTCGGACGGCAGAGTGAAGGAAAAGCAGCCAACAAGTGCTCAGCATATGTGGGAACTCCTTCAAGACTGTTGGAAAAGCATTCCAGGTGAAGCTGGTTGAGATAATGCCAGGAGTGTGCAAAGCTGTCATCAAGGCAAAGGGTGGCTATTTGAAGAATCTCAAATATAAAATACAATTTGATTTGTTTAACACTTTTTTGCTTACTATATGATTCCATATGTATTATTTCATATTTTGATGTCTTCCCTATTATTCTACAATGTAGAAAATAGTAAAAATAAGAAAAATCCTTGAATGAGTAGGTGTGTCCAAACTTTTGACTGGTACGGTATGTCAGCCCCTTATGAGCAACACGTTTCCAATAAGGACCTATAAACTCTATCTATTAGATTTTCTGCAAAATATACTTTTTGTTCCCCACCAAACTTTGAACAAGCATATCTCCTGCCCCTTTTGAGCTACAGTCATGTAATTGTGTACATATATGCATCTCCTCATCAGAAACAAGTTTCCCATAAGGACCTTGATTGTTTTTTTTATTCATGGGGGGCGACAGTTTTACTGTTGCCTTGTTTCCATCAAGGCCTCACACCTCGGAATATACCACTAAGCAACAAATCAACAAATAATGGAATGAAATAAATGCATGAAATGCACAAAAACTAATTCAGGTAATACAAGCATACAATTACCATAAATACACACTTCAATTATTAGTGTAGAACCATGCCTAAGAATTAAATTAAACTGGGTACACATTGCTCTCCCCCTGGGGTTTAGCCAATTTGGCATTACCCAACACAAAGGATGGACGAACACAAGGACGAATGCAGTTCTTGTTGACACGCCCACTTCCTGAGCACGAAAAAAGGAACAAACATTTCACCTCAAATATATAGGGGCCCACAAAAATTTCATGCCTATCAATAAGGCAAATCCAAAGTGTGAGAACAACAAACAAGTATTTGAGATTTGAAATAGCCACCCTTTGCCTTGATGACAGCTTTGAACACTGTCATGGAAATTCAACACCAGGGACACTCTAAGTCAATCTTAAATGAATCATCGTTTATTGTCAGCGCGCTGGAGAGGTTCCAACCAACTCAATGCACCATAGTACACGTCAATCAGGAGCTCTGCTGGGGCAGTCCCAGCAGTTGTCTTATATACGGCTATACACAGACAAGTTATATTTGCATGATTTAGCATAATTAATTCATCATTACCATTTTGTTCTATTCATGTAAACGACCGATACTGGTTCATAACATGTGACAGACCAATACCTCACAAGGCTTCTTCTAAGCTGAGACCTTGAAACTGAGATATCTTTTGTTGTCAAAACACGTCCTTTCCACATGCACAACATACACAACTTTCACATCCACATTCACTTAGTACTATTCCCAAACACACTCTGTAATCTCCCTCATTACCCCATGTGCATCGTCAACTATTCTCTTGTCGTCACTTGCTATGCACCATATGTATCTTCACTATATATATAAAATAGCACAGAGTGCACCTTATGCTATTCTCTACCAGTGGCTGCAGACCACGTAGATCTTTCTCTTATAAATGCCTACAGACAGCTGTCAGCGGGGCATGGTACCGTTACTTGCCCTCGCTCTAGTCTTCTCTCTAAGACTAGCTCTAGCCTTCTTCCACATCATATGTATCTTCTGCAGTTCCTCTATAGTCTCTACAGTCGCCATAGTCTCTACAGTATCTATAGTCCCTGATCATCTGTAGTCCCTAAGCATTTGTAGTCCCAATAGCATCCATAGTCCCTATAGTTATAGCATCTATGGTCCCTACAGCATCTATAGTCCCTCGGCATCTGCAGTCCCTCAGCATCCATAGTATCAATAGTTTATATAGTCATAAATGCTAGGTTCTCTATAGACTCTATAGTCTTTCCGCTTCCCATACATATAGAATAGCACCTCGTGCTATTACCTATGGCTTGTGGTACCCTCTTCTACATCTTTATGTTGAGTTTCATTGGTTTTATATATATTTTTTATTTTTTAATACAAATTCATTTAAATTGACTTACTGAAATCAGTTGCCGTCCCTCAATTGTTCGCAGATGATGTGTCTCCTCCTGGGCAGCTCACAGTAAGGGTCTGGTCTGGGCGGTCCTCGTCCTCTTTTAGTCAGACAGGAATTTCCCTCACGCTTCATAAAATGTGCCACCGGTTTTCCTTGCAAACCGCTACTGGAAAGCTCTGCAGGCAGAATCAATCATGTCCGTGATGCCACATTGTCGTGGAAATTCAGCAGCAGGGACACTCGAAGTCAATCTTAAATGAATCATAGTTTATTGTCAATCCAACCAACTCAATGCACCATAGCACACATGTCATTCAGGAGCTCTGCTGGGGCAGTCCCAGCAGTTGTCTTATACACGGCTATACACAGACAAGTTATATTTGCATGATTTAGCATAATGAATTCATCATTATCGTTTTGTTCTATTCATGTGACCAACCAATACTGGTTCATAACATGTGACAGACCAATACCTCACGAGGCTTTTACTCTCAAAGCTGAGACCTTGAAACTGAGATATCTTTCGTTCTCAAAACAAGGTCTGGGCGTACTGCCAAAGTGAGGATTCGTCCGATCAGTCACTTGCATGAAGAAAGAAATTGGTTTATAGAAAAGCACAAACATAGAAATGTATAGAATAGAAAAGTACAAACATAAACATTTCCATCACAACAATCTTGGCATTCTCTCAACCAGCTTCATGAGGAATGCTTTTCCAACAGTCTTGAAGGAGTTCCCACATATGCTGAGCACTTGTTGGCTGCTTTTCCTTCACTCTGCGGTTCTTGCCATAATATGGACTTTGTCTTTTACCAAATAGGGCTATCTTCTGTATACCCCACACACCTTGTCACACACAACTGATTGGCGCAAACGTATTAAGAAGGAAAGAAATTCCGCAAATTAACTTTTAACAAGGCATACCTGTTAATTAATTTTAATGCATTCCAGGTGACTACCTCATGAAGCTGGTTGAGAGAATGCCAAGAGTGTGCAAAACTGTCATCAAGGCAAAGGATGGCTACTTTGACGAATCTGAAATATAACATATATTTTGATTTGTTTAACACTTTTTTGGTTACTACATAATTCCTTATGTGTTATTTCAAAGTTTTGATGTCTTCTACGATGTAGAAAATAGTAAAAATAAAGAAAAACCCTGGAATGAGTAGGTGTGTCCAAACTTTTGACTGGTACTGTATGTGATATACTCATATTATCAGAGAACTGAGGTTCACGATTATACATGTAATGATCAACGTTACCAGATGACATCGTAAGCAAACACATACGCTGAGTGTACAAAACATTAAGGACCCCTGCTCTTTCCGTGATAAAGACTGGCCAGGTGAATCCAGGTGAACGCTATGATCCCTTATTGATGTCACTTGTTAAATCCACGTCAATCAGTGTATATAAAGGGGTGGAGACAGGTTAAAGAAAGATTTCTAAGCCCCGAGACAATTGAGACATGGATTGTGTGTGTGTGTGCACCATTCACAGGGTGAATAGGCAAGACAAAAGATTTAAGATTTGTACAACTCAATGTTAGGAAGGTGTTCTTAATGTTTTGTACACTCAGTGTAAACACAATTATAAAATGTGCTTTTCACAATCAATCAATGGTTTCCATAAGTAATGCTGGTTTTTATTAAGCAGCTGAAAATATTGGGCCACAGACTGACAACTCCATGACTCCAAATACTCCTCCTTTGTTGTTGTTGTAGGTTTCTTACGCTTGTGCTGCGTTAATAACCAAGTGGGAAGGTGGTAATTACCAGTTGTGAAGTCGTAAATACCAGTTGGATGCATTCACGTCCTTTGAACTTGTTGAGAAACACTGATTGGCTAATGGCCATCAAGCTGCATCAACTAAAAGTACATATATCTTGCTTGTAAACAAATTATGTTCAAAAACCATATTAATAGATTGTTTATTTTTATAAAAAATGTTTTGCTGTTACTTTTAACTGCCGACAATGTTGTTATCGAGGTAATTTCCTTAGTAGGTCACGTCAGAGGTCAGCATGTGGGAGAAGTCGGAGCTCAGGTAATAGCACAAGGTGCTATTCTATATGTATGGGAAGCGGCAAGACTATAGAGTCTATGGAGACCCTAGCATTTATGACTATATAAACTATTGATACTATGGATGCTGAGGGACTGCAGATGCTGAGGGACTATAGATGCTGTTTCCCACTAGTACAAGTTGGAGGGGCGTTCAAGTGGATTCTTCCTAGTCGTATGTGGTAAATACCACCTTCCCACTTGGTTATGAATTTAGCATTATCATGGATAGATGAATGAAAAGACCCACCTACGTCTTCCAGCTGCTCCATGGCCTTCTTCTTCTTGAATCCAACTAATGAGAGATGTTAAAGATTAGCACCAACATACAAAGACCCAACTCATCATACAAAGTTATATGAAGTGTAAGAAAACATATAATATGTATACCAGGCATTCTCACCCTCAATCACATTCAATGCTGCAGTGCAAATAGCATTGCCATATTCATTTGTAGCATAGCATTTGTAAGTGTCTGTCTCCTCTCCAGACACTCTGGGAATCTGGTGAAATAAATCAACTATATAACTGACTGGATTAATGGGTTATATGCATGCCATTGCACAAGGTTAGACTCACCTCTAAAGTGTATTCACCAGTAGCTTCTTCATATTTGTTTTGAAATTTCTCTGTGTCTGACATATCCCCCTTTGCTCTTCCCCAAGTCACATCCAGTTTTGGATCCCCACACACATGGGCTTTGAAAATGGCTAATTTACCTGTACGATGTGCAAAAACATTGATTCATTATAAAATACCTCAATCCCAATGTGAATTACACTCCAAAAGCTATCTCACATAGACAGACACTGAGAGGGCATAGGCCTGATACAGATCTCTTAAAACATCTAAGGGGCTCACCCTCTTGAATGGTTAGAGCGATGGGTTTGCTAAGGAAGTCTGGGGTGCTCTTGCCCTCCGGTAGCTCCTCTATAAACTGCGTGATCATGACCCCAGGAACCTTGGACCTCTTCTTGATGCCAGCTGGAGAAAACATGAGAAGCAAAAAGAAAATAAGTCAGATACACTGAGTGCATTAAACATTAGGAACACCTGTTCTTTCCATGACATAGACTGACCAGGTGAATCCAGGTGAAAGCTATGATCCCTTGTTAAATCCACTTCAATCAGTGGATTGCATCATTCATCATTCAGTTTCGTCAAAATCAGCCCAGTGCTGTGTCAGCTATCGCGCGTTACTAACGAACGAACAGATGCAGACAGATCCACAGTCCCCTCCCCGATTTCATTGTGGGGGACAATTATTAAATGATGGTATATTTATTTCCATTTTCTTACAAGTCATTAGTGGAGAGGAGGCATCCTGTTATTTTAGCTAGCAGTAGGCCTGGGTCTAGACTACAGTAGCTAGTTACACATGCTTTTAGCAGACACCCTTATACAGAGCAACTTACAGTAGTGAGTGCATATATTTTCCTGCTTTTTCATACTGTTCCCCCGTGGTTATCAAATCCACAACCCTGGCGTGGCAAGCGCAACGCTCTACCAATTGAGCCACACAGGACCACATACTATGCATCTGCTGCATATCTGGCCCTAAAATGAAGCGGTTCTGTATTTTGCATGACAGACGTATTCCTACCAGCAGATGTCAGTCATGGCATGCTTTTCCCCAAGTGAGGTACTGGAAATGGTTTCAAAGTCTTTACCGTGCACATCACAGGACAATGATAATCCAAAGTACACTAGGCAGCCTATAACACATTTTGTATTATTCTTGTCCTTGAATCTGAATAGCATTTTACATTATCACACAGGAGAATGGCCTGGAGGTTTAGGAAGTGTTTTGTAATGAGAAGAGCAATTGTGTGTATAAATATATATATATATATATATATATATATATATATATATATATATCTTAACAGAATGTAGACATCAGAGATAAAACCAACCTCTTTATCCTGAAGTACACGGATTACAGTTTCTCTCTATGTCTTACAATTTCTCAGGAAAATTTACATTTCTATTTCTCTGCATGTTCATTCCAGAAAAATGTGCATGCATACTACACATTCTTCTAGAAATATGTATACAATACAGATACTATACCACTGTTTTTTTTCATCAAAAATAGCTTGAACATTTTGGTTGTTTGTGTTTTTCATATTCAGATCTGCCCTAAAGACAGCATGAGCTAAACTGATTTGATTGGTTGCCCAGAATATGTCTAACCTCAGGACACACAATCAAAATCAATTTACCTCATTGTGTGGAATTTGAAAAACAAAACACTAGTGAGTGAAAAAGCAAAACTTGCTATTAATCACTGTCCTACCTTTTTAAAAATATTTTTCCTGTTCAGCCTGTGAAGGGCCTGGGCATGCAAAGACAAAGTGATGACATGGAAGCAGATGGGACAAGAGACATTAATCCTGGTAAGGACTTGGGGAGAGGGAGGGGAAAGGGAGAGGAGAAGAACCTTTCTGGCAAAGACATGGCTGAGACCTAGTACTTGGTATAGAGACATTAGGATATGTATGGTAAAAACAGGATAGATTCCAGACATACAATAATATGGTAACATTTTACTTAAAGCCGCAAATATATAGAGACATAACGTATTATAAGCCTTATAATAAAACACCATAAAGGCTCATACATGTATATGCTTATAACAAGTAATGAAGGATAATACCACTTAAGACATACCCTTTATGGACTAACCTAATGAAGAGGACCAAGTCAGTAGAGAAATACAAGTTCATTAATTTCTCAGACAATTTATTGTTGTAGAGATGTTATTTCTCTTCTGTGAGACATGTTACTAGACCCTAGAGCTGTCCATTCCGTCATCCTCCCCATCCTCAGGGCAATTCCAATGTTCATGTGTTTATGGTCAACTCTGATTGAATGGCTATATTTCAGAGAGATGCCATTGTGTATAAAAGAGACAGCCCTCCTCTTGAGACTCCGGCTCATCTGCACAGTTCAATATTCAATGAGACTGAACATTCATTCTAAATTGTGTTCCATCCTGTCTTGTTCCTTGTTTTGGGTCTTGCAGTAATCTCTTCTGAAACTGCTGATCACTTGAAACAAGATGTACTTATTTTGTAATCGATTCCTTCTGTTGTGGTTTGTCTTGGGGTTGTTCATCTCATAATAGACTGATCAGGAACCTTGGTACATCCATAGAGCCTGAGGATTACGAGTTGGCAAGAGCTCTGCTATTGGCATTCTGTGGTCCTCAGTAGTATCTTCTTACTCATTACCATAAAGCAAAATATTTGTCTCATCAGTTCCTTTATTGTAATTGCATAAGATACTACTAATCTATCACACTAGTGCCCACTAGCCACACTGCATTAAGAAATAACCAAAGTACAATTTCTTCCATTGGGTTCTTATCTACATAAGGACAGCCTTTTCGCAATATGAAAAAAAGTAAAACATCTTCTCCTGTGTATGTTGGGAAAATAATTGGCATGATTAAAGCATTTTTGTAACCCAGCTATTATCAAAAATGGTTTTACTTGGCAGGTATACTTAGCTATGTTCAAAGCAGGCTTTCTGGCAACATACAGTATGCTGCCGATAATACTGTAGGCTCCTGCAATACCACAGTGAACCACAACAACTTCCCATCTTCATTCTCTCTGGCAATCATTGGGGTCCTTCTGAAGATAAAGCTTGATGTTTGAGGTCTTCTCTGTCTTAGGGAGAATCTCAATTGCACACGCAAAACCCATTGGAGGAGAAGGTCAGAGGGGAGGGACCTCTAGCTTTCTCATCCAATAGGTTTTGAGAAGGAG
This sequence comes from Coregonus clupeaformis, assembly GCF_020615455.1. Classification (NCBI taxonomy): domain Eukaryota; kingdom Metazoa; phylum Chordata; class Actinopteri; order Salmoniformes; family Salmonidae; genus Coregonus; species Coregonus clupeaformis. The sequence continues at coordinate 22,713,529 of NC_059221.1, forward strand.
ACAAGGAGAGAGGACGCGAGGAGTATGCAATTGAGATCTTCCCACAGTCTGTTCTGTGTACCGGTACCCCCTCCCTCAGGTTCCGTCGGCCATCGAGCAGCTGCGAGGGGCCCGGTACTTTACCAAGTTGGACCTGAGGAGTGACTACAACCTGATCCAAATCCGGGAAGGAGACGGGTGGAAGACGGCATTCAGCACTACCTCAGGCCACTATGAATACTGCATCATGCCCTACGGCCTCGCCAACGCACCTTCCGTGTTCTAGTCCTTCGTCAATGACGTGTTCCGAGACATGCTGAGTAGACAGGTGGTGGTGTACATCGACGATATCCTGATCTGCTCGGCTACGTTCGACGAGCACGTCAAGGACGTCAGATCGGTACTACTCTGCCTCCGGAAACACAGCCTGTTTGTAAAGGGGGAGAAATGGCCATCTCCTTCCTGGGATACAGGATCAGTCCTCGGGGTGTTCATGGAAAGAGCGAAGACGGATGCCGTCAGGTCATGGCCAGTCCCCACCACCATCAAGGGCCTACAGAGCTTCCTGGGCTTCGCAAATTTCTACCGGTGTTTCATCAGGTCCTTCAGCTCCATAGCCGCTCCGCTCACCTCTCTCCTTAAGGGGGGACCTCAGAAGCTGGCCTGGAACCCTGAGGCTGACGCTGCCTTCAAGTGACTGAAGGAGAAGTTCACCACAGCGCCCCTCCTAAAACACCCAGATCCAGCTCGTCCTTTCATCCTGGAGGTGGACGCATCTGAGGAGGGCGTGTGTGGGGTCCTCTCCCAGCGGCATGGTAAGCCAGAGAAAATGTATCCCTGTGCTTTTTTCTCAAAAAAGCTTACCCCCGTAAAGAGGAACTATGGAGTTGGAGACCGGGAGCTGTTGGCGGTGGTCCTCGCTCTGGAGGAATGGAGACACTGGCTGGAGGGCGCAGTCCATCCATTCCGGATTCTCACTGACCACCGGAATCTGGAGCACATACGGGCTGCAAAATGGATGAACTCTCGTCAAGCCAGGTTGCCCAATTTCTTCTTGCTTTTAGTTTATTCTGTCCTACCGGCCAAGATCCCAGAATGTGAATGCCGACATACTCTCCAGGATGCACCATACCGGAGAAAGGAAGGATCTGGGGGGGTCCTATCCTTCCTCCGTCTCTCATAGTGGCACCTGTCATTTGGGATGTGGATGAAGACATCCGCCTGGCGACTCAGGAGGACCCAGCGCCTGCCAACGAAGACACCTCGGAATGCCCCGGCAGGCAAACTAGTTCCTCTCCCAGTGCCTCAGCGACATTGGTCACACCTGTCCATAGACTTTGTCACCGACCTCCCACGTTCTGACGGCTTCACCAAAGTCCTGGTGGTCGTAGATCGGTTCTCCAAATCATGCTGTTTTTTGACACTAACTGGTCTTCCTTCTGCTCTCCAGGTCGCTGAGGTGGGCCACGGCCAGCCTCACTTCTGTCATGTCTCCTCCCGTGGCTCCCCTCCGGCACTCTGATTCACCGGTCTACTGAGCCACCTGTCTGAGCGCACCACCGGAATGAAAACCAACACACCCTATTCACCTCATCATCTCATCACCACCCTTATATACCCTGGACTGTTCAGTGTTGTGTTGTGTGTGATTGTTAGTGTCTTGTCGTGTACTCACTCTTTGTTGTTCTCTTGCTCAGTGTTAAGTAAACCTTTACATTGTTGATGTCTGCGTCCTGCCTCTTCGTATCCTCAGTACTCGTCACAACTTCTTTGTTGTCTTTTGACATTTCATAATTTATGGGATACGTATGATTGTGTATCTTGAGTAAGGCAAAGTGTGTTTGTGTGTGATTGCTGTGTTTCTCATAGTCTGGTAAAGAAATAGCATACAGTGCATTGCCTTTCATCTTATTTTGGTGGTGTGCTCATTTAAGAACCATCAGAAAACAATTTAATTACATGGGATTCAAAAGATTATTGCACTTCATTTAACAGCCAAGACCTTGTGCGTGTGACAGGGCACATACAGTTGAAGTCGGAAGTTTACATACAGTTAGGTTGGAGTCATTAAAATTAAGTTGACTGTGCCTTTAAACAGCTTGGAAAATTCCAGAAAATGATGTCATGGCTTTAGAAGCTTCTGATAGACTAATTGACATAATTTGAATCAATTGGATGTGTACCTGTGGATGTATTTCAAGGCCTACCTTCAAACACAGTGCCTCTTTGCTTGACATCATGGGAAAATCAAAAGAAATCAGCCAAGACCTCAGAAAAAAGATTGTAGACCTCCACAAGTCTGGTTCATCTTTGGGAGCAATTTCCAAACGCCTGAAGGTACCACGTTCATCTGTACAAACAATAGTACGCAAGTATAAACACCATGGGACCACGCAGCCATCATACCGCTCAGGAAGGAGACGCGTTCTGTCTCCTAGAGATTGACATACTTTGGTGCGAAAAGTGCAAATCAATCCCAGAACAACAGCAAAGGACCTTGTGAAGATGCTGGAGGAAACAGGTACAAAAGTATCTATATCCACAGTAAAACGAGTCCTATATCGACATAACCTGAAAGGCCGCTCAGCAAGGAAGAAGCCACTGCTCCAAAACCGCCATAAAAAAGCCAGACTATGGTTGGCAACACATGGGGACAAAGATCGTACTTTTTGGAGAAATGTCCTCTGGTCTGATGAAACAAAAATAGAACTGTTTGGTCATAATGACCATCGTTATGTTTTGAGGAAAAAGGGGTAGCGCTTGCAAGCCGAAGAACACCATCCCAACTGTGAAGCATGGGGGTGGCAGCATCATGCTGTGAGGGTGCTTTGCTGCAGGAGGGACTGGTGCACTTCACAAAATAGATGGCATCATGAGGAAGGAAAATTATGTGGATATATTGAAGCAACATCTCAAGACATCAGTCAGGAAGTTAAAGCTTGGTCGCAAATGGGTCTTCGAAATGGACAATGACCCCAAGCATACTTCCAAAGTTGTGGCAAAATGGCTTAAGGACAACAAAATCAAGGTATTGGAGTGGCCATCACAAAGCCCTGACCTCAATCCTATAGAAGATGTGTGGGCAGAACTGAAAAAGCATGTGCGAGCAAGGAGGCCTACAAACCTGACTCAGTTACACCAGCTCTGTCAGGAGGAATGGGCCAAAATTCACCCAACTTATTGTGGGAAGCTTGTGGAAGGCTACCCGAAATGTTTGACCCAAGTTAAACAATTTAAAGGCAATGGTACCAAATAATAATTGAGGGTATGTAAACTTCTGACCCACTGGGAATGTGATGAAATAAATAAAATCTGAAATAAAACATTCTCTCTACTATTATTCTGACATTTCACATTCTTAAAATAAAAAGTGGTGATCCTAACTGACCTTAGACAGGGAATGTTTACTAGGATTAAATGTCATGAATTGTGAAAAACTGAGTTTAAATGTATTTGGCTAAGGTGTATGTAAACTTCTGACTTCAACTGTACCTAATAAAACTATGACCATGCTGTCACCGACATTGTGCAAATGAATGGAGGGGTTATACTTGAATAGGTAAGCAGATAAAAATAGCAAGGTCAAGGTTTTTGTTCTAAGTATAAAAACCATATCTACTTGTTTAATGCATATCTAAATAGCTTTAAATCCCCATTAATTAAATCCACTAAGGTTGTATTTACACAGTGTGAGAGAAACATTAGTATTAGCATTACTTTAAGGTTAATATAAATGATAGGTGTGTACAATCCTGTTACTCTGGTTGTGTAAATTGCTGTTTTAACATAACTTTGTACCTAATCCACCACGGCTGTGCACATCTCATGTTCTTACCCCCACCCTCTGTACTCTGAAACTTGCATGTTCAGATACAAGGTATCTCTGTTCCGAACGAAGTCTCTCCTTATCCTCTATTCTAAGAACAAACAGTTCTTAGTACTCGCATGAGAACACAGAGGACTCCGAATATTTGGCCACCTCATCCAGTAGATATCTGTTGGTTTGACACATTGAGACAGTTGTGGTGGAACTAGCCATGACTAAGCATTTATAGGTCTACTATATAAGACTTTGTTTATCTCTGTGTGTCAGAGCTCTCGGCCCAATACTCAAGAGTGTGGGGTCGACCAGCCTCATTATTGCAGAGCACTCACTCTATTCATTTGTGTGTGGTGTGACCTGCTCCCTTAGTAATACGTTTAGAATAAAGTAATATCCTGATTGGTGATTGACCTTGTCTCTCCTCATTAAATAATTAGAATTTCCACGACAACAGGCAGCCCAATTCTGATCTTTTTCCCAATTATTGGCAAAAGATCAGAATTAGACTGCCTGTGTAAATGCAGCCTAAGAATTGTCTCGCCAAAAAGTGGAAGACAAAGGTCATCGCATAAGGGTCTTGGTATGGGAGGCAATTCTCAAAAGTTAAGAGCTGTGGAAATACCTTATTTGTTCCAAAAACTCTTCCAGGCTTGTTTTGAGGCATTATTACATCTGTATGGTACAAATCCATAATCAAGCCTATCCCCAAATATGACACTAAAATCCCATTGAACAATAGAGGGATAAGTCTCATTAGCACTGTATGTAAATTGTATTCTTGCATTCTAAATAACAGGCTCTCCCACTATCTAGAACTGTCTGGTCAGCTTGCTGATGAACAGAATTACTTAGGAAAGCCAGAGCGTTTATAGACCATATATATACACACACACTTTCTTCACAGTGGTCTGGGCTAGAATTCAAGAGAGAGAACCAAGTTGCCTGTTTTATTGATTTTCAGAAGGCTTTCGATTGGGTGAAAAGAGACTTGCTTTTAGACTAATTAAAATGGGAATTGATGGAGGATTCTATGATGCCTTCAAAGCTCTTTATCGGGCTCCAGTTGCCTGTGTTCAGGTCAATGTCCTCAAGACTGGCTGGTTTCCAACCCCTCACGGTGTAAAGCAGGGAGACATACTCTCGCCCACTTTATTTGCACTATATGTTAATGATTTAGCACTACAAATAAAACATGCTAAACTTGGTGTTGAAGTTGCGGATATATTCCTGAGCATCTTGTTGTATGCTGATGACATAGTTCTCCTTGCAGAGACCGAAGATGACCTCCAAAATATGTTGAATATTGTTAATTTATGGCGTACTAAATGGAGACTAGTGGTAAATCAAGAGAAGACCCAGATTGTTCATTTCAGAACGAAGGGCCTGCAGAGAAGTGCACACAACCTTTGTTTTGGTACAACAACATTATTCTACACTGGGCTCCATAAATACCTTGGTTTCACTCTGGATGAACACATGACCTTTGAAGATGGCTTTAGATCACTGGCAGATTCTGCAGGTAGAGCCTTGGGGTCAGTGTTAAACAAAATTAAAATAAGTAAGGATCTTGGTTACTGTGCTTATTCTTAGTTGTATAAATCTTGTGTGTGTCCAGTGATGGACTATGCTGCTGGGGTATGGGGATCCAAAGTGCGTAATAATTGAAACAATGTTCAAAACAGAGCAATCCGCTGCGTTCTTGGTGTGTACAAACTGACTCCAAACCTGGCCATCTGTGGAGGTATGGGTTGGGAACCATGTGTGGTTAGGCAAAAAGGGGACATGGTACGTCTATGGAACACACTGATAAATATGCCAAAACACAGAATCACAAAAAAGTGTCAGACTGAGATCTTAATCATAACTGTCTGTGGGCTAGAGAATTATCAATTTTTTTTGTGAAACTGATTTGCAGTATATATACACAGTACCACTCAAAGGTTTGGACACACCTACTCCTTCCAGGGTTTTTCTTTATTTTTTATATTTTCTACATTGTAGAATAATAGTGAAGACATCAAAACTATGAAATAACACAAATTGAATAATGTAGTAACCAAAAAAGTGTTACACAAATCAAAATATATTCTATATTTGAGATTCTTCAAATAGCCACCCTTTGCCTTGATGACAGGTTTGCGCACTCTTGGCTTTCTCTCAACCAGCTTAATGAGGTAGTCACCTGGAATGCATTTCAATTAACAGGTGTGCCTTCTTAAAAGTTAATTTGTGGAATTTCTTTCCTTCTTAATGCGTTTGAGCCAATCAGTTGTGTTGTGACAAGGTAGGTGGGGTATACAGAAGATTGCCCTATTTGGTAAAATACCAAGTCCATATTATGGCAAGAACAGCTCAAATAAGCAAAGAGAAATGACAGTCCATCATTACTTTAAGACATGAAGGTCAGTCAATACGGAACATTTCAAGAACTTTGAAAGTTTCTTCAAGTGCAGTCGCAAAAAACATCAAGCGCTATGATGAAACTAGCTCTCATGAGGACCGCGACAGGAATGGAAGACCCAGAGTTAACTCTACTGCAGAGGATAAGTTCATTAGAGTTACCAGTCTCTGAAATTTCAGCCCAAACTAACTGACACATCTCAACATCAACTGTTCAGAGGGGACTATGTGAATCAGGCCTTCATGGTCAAATTGCTGCAAAGAAACCACTACTTAAGGACACCAATAAGAAGAGACCTGCTTGGGCCAAGAAACACAAGCAATGGACATTAGACCTGTGGAAATGTGTCCTTTGGTCTGGAGTCCAAATTTGAGATTTTTGGTTCAAACCGCCATGTCTTTGTGAGACGCAGTGTGGGTGAACGGATGCTCTCCGCATGTGTATTTCCCACCGTAAAGCATGGAGGAGGAGGTGTTATGGTGTGGGGGTGCTTTGCTGGTGACACTGTCTGTGATATATTTAGAATTCAAGGCACACTTAACCAGCATGGCTACCACAGCATTCTACAGCGATATGCCATCCCATCTGGTTTGGGCTTGGTCGGACTATCTTTGTTTTTCAACAGGACAATGACCCAACACACCTCCAGGCTGTGTAAGGGCTATTTGACCAAGAAGGAGAGTGATGGAGTACTGCATCAGATGACAGCCGTGAGCTGCCCAGTGACACAAGCCTACCAGACGAGCTAAATTACTTCTATGCTCGCTTCGAGGCAAGTAACACTGAAACATGCATGAGAGCATCAGCTGTTCCGGACGACTGTGTGATCACGCTCTCCGTAGCCGATGTAAGAACTTTAAACAGGTCAACATTCACAAGGCCACAGGGCCAGACGGATTACCAGGACGTGTACTCTGAGCATGACACACTGACCAACTGGCAAGTGTCTTCACTGACATTTTCAACCTCTCCCTGTCTGAGTCTGTAATACCTACATGTTTCAAGCAGACCACCATAGTCCCTGTGCCCAAGGACACTAAGATAACCTGCCTAAATGATTACTGACCTGTAGCACTCACATCTGTAGCCATGAAGTGCTTTGAAAGGCTGGTCATGGCTCACATCAACACCATTATCCCAGAAACCCTAGACCCACTCCAATTTGCATACCGCCCCAACAGATCCACAGATTGCGCTCCACACTGCCCTTTCAGACATGGACAAAGGAACACCTACAGTGGGGGAAAAAAGTATTTAGTCAGCCACCAATTGTGCAAGTTCTCCCACTTAAAAAGATGAGAGAGGCCTGTAATTTTCATCATAGGTACACGTCAACTATGACAGTTAAATAAAAAAATCCAGAAAATCACATTGTAGGATTTTTTATGAATTTATTTGCAAATTATGGTGGAAAATAAGTATTTGGTCACCTACAAACAAGCAAGATTTCTGGCTCTCACAGACCTGTAACTTCTTCTTTAAGAGGCTCCTCTGTCCTCCACTCATTACCTGTATTAATGGCACCTGTTTGAACTTGTTATCAGTATAAAAGACACCTGTCCACAACCTCAAACAGTCACACTCCAAACTCCACTATGGCCAAGACCAAAGAGCTGTCAAAGGACACCAGAAACAAAATTGTAGACCTGCACCAGGCTGGGAAGACTGAATCTGCAATAGGTAAGCAGCTTGGTTTGAAGAAATCAACTGTGGGAGCAATTATTAGGAAATGGAAGACATACAAGACCACTGATAATCTCCCTCGATCTGGGGCTCCACGCAAGATCTCACCCCGTGGGGGTCAAAATGATCACAGGAATGGTGAGCAAAATCCCAGAACCACACGGGGGGACCTAGTGAATGACCTGCAGAGAGCTGGGACCAAAGTAACAAAGCCTACCATCAGTAACACACTACGCCGCTCAGGGACTCAAATCCTGCAGTGCCAGACGTGTCCCCTGCTTAAGCCAGTACATGTCCAGGCCCGTCTGAAGTTTGCTAGAGTGCATTTGGATGATCCAGAAGAGGATTGGGGAGAATGTCATATGGTCAGATGAAACCAAAATATAACTTTTTGGTAAAAACTCAACTTGGAGGACAAAGAATGCTGAGTTGCATCCAAAGAACACCATCCCTACTGTGAAGCATGGGGATGGAAACATCATGCTTTGGGGCTGTTTTTCTGCAAAGGGACCAGGACGACTGATCCGTGTAAAGGAAAGAATGAATGGGGCCTTGTATCGTGTTATTTTGAGTGAAAACCTCCTTCCATCAGCAAGGGCATTGAAGATTAAACGTGGCTGGGTCTTTCAGCATGACAATGATCCCAAACACACCGCCCAGGCAACGAAGGAGTGGCTTCGTAACAAGCATTTCAAGGTCCTGGAGTGGCCTAGCCAGTCTCCAGATCTCAACCACATAGAAAATCTTTGGAGGGAGTTGAAAGTCAGAGTTGCCCAGCGACAGCCCCAAAACATCACTGCTCTAGAGGAGATCTGCATGGAGGAATGGGCCAAAATACCAGCAACAGTGTGTGAAAACCTTGTGAAGACTTACAGAAAACGTTTGACATGTGTCATTGCCAACAAAGGGTATATAACAAAGTATTGAGAAACTTTTGTTATTGACCAAATACTTATTTTCCACCATAATTTGCAAATAAATTCATAAAAAATCCTACAATGTGATTTTCTGGATTTATTTTTCTCATTTTGTCTGTCATAGTTGACGTGTACCTATGATGAAAATTACAGGCCTCTCTCATCTTTTTAAGTGGGAGAACTTGCACAATTGGTGGCTGACTAAATACTTTTTTTCCCCACTGTATGTGAGAATGCTAAAAGAAGAGGACTGAGAATGCCCCCATTCTCATCGACGGGGCTGTAGTGGAGCAGGTTGAGAGCTTCAAGTTCCTTGGTGTCCACATCACCAACAAACTAACATGGTCCAAGCACACCAAGACAGTCGTGAAGAGGGCACGACAAAACCTATTCCCCCTAAGGAGACTGAAAAGATTTGGCATGGGTCCTCAGATCCTCCAAAGGTTCTACAGCTGCACCATCGAGAGCATCCTGACTGGTTGCATCACTGCCTGGTATGGCAACTGCTCGGCCTCCGACTGCAAGGCACTTCAGTGGGTAGTGTGTACGGCCCAGTACATCACTGGGGCCAAGCTTCCTGCCATCCAGGACCTCTATACCAGGCGGTGTCAGAGGAAGGCCCTAAAATTGTCAAAGACTCCAGCCACACTAGTAGCTGCTGCTACTCTGTTTATTATCTATGCATAGTCACTTTAATAACTCTACCTACATGTACATATTACCTCGACTAACCGGTGCCCCCGCACATTGACTCGGTACCGGTACCCCCTGTATATAGCCTCGCTATTGTTATTTTTACTGCTGTTCTTTAATTATTTGCTACTTTTATTTCATATTTTTTTATATTGTATGTTTTGTGATTTTTTTTTGTTTTCTTTCTTAAAACTGCATTGTTGGTTAAGCGCTTGTAAGTAAGCATTTCACTGTAAGGTCTACACCTGTTGTATTCGGCGCATGTGACAAATACAATTTTATTTGGTCTCCACAATCACCCAACCTCAACCCAATTGAGATGGTTTGGGATGAGTCGGACCGCAGAGTGAAGGAAAAGCAGCCAACAGGTGCTCAGCATATGTGGGAACTCCTTCAAGACTGTTGGAAAAGCATTCCAGGTGAAGCTGGTTGTGAGAATGCCAAGAGTGTGCAAAGCTGTCATCAAGGCAAAGGTTGGCTATTTGAAGATTCTCAAATATAAAATATACTTTGATTTGTTTAACACTTTTTTGTTTACTACATGATTCCATATGTGTTATTTCATAGTTTTGATGTCTTTATTATTCTACAATGTAAAAAAAAATGTAAAAATAAACGTTTGACTGGTAATATATATACACTGCTCAAACAAATAAAGGGAACACTAAAATAACACATCCTAGATCAGAATGAAATAATCTTATTAAATATTTTTTTCTTTACATAGCTGAATGTGCTGACAACAAAATCACACAAAAATGATCAATGGAAATCAAATGTATCAACCCATGGAGGTCTGGATTTGGAGTCACACTCAAAATTAAAGTGGAAAACCACACTACAGGCTGATCCAACTTTGATGTAATGTCCTTAAAACAAGTCAAAATGAGGCTCAGTAGTGTGTGGCCTCCACGTGCCTGTATGACCTCCCCTACAACGCCTGGGCATGCTCCTGATGAGGTGGCGGATGGTCTCCTGAGGGATCTCCTCCCAGACCTGGACTAAAGCATCCGCCAACTCCTGGACAGTCTGTGGTGCAACGTGGCGTTGGTGGATGGAGCGAGACATGATGTCCCAGATGTGCTCAATTGGATTCAGGTCTGGGGAACGGGCGGTCCATAGCATCAATGCCTTCCTCTTGCAGGAACTGCTGACACTCCAGCCACATGAGGTCTAGCATTGTCTTGCATTAGGAGGAACCCAGGGCCAACCACACCAGCATATGGTCTCACAAGGCGTCTGAGGATCTCATCTCGGTACCTAATGGCAGTCAGGCAACCTCTGGCGAGCACATGGAGGGCTGTGCGGCCCCCCAAAGAAATGCCACCCCACACCATGACTGACCCACCGCCAAACCGTTCATGCTGGAGGATGTTGTAGGCAGCAGAACGTTCTCCACGGCGTCTCCAGACTCTGTCACGTCTGTCACATGTGCTCAGTGTGAACCTGCTTTAATCTTTGAAGAGCACAGGGCGCCAGTGGCGAATTTGCCAATCTTGGTGTTCTCTGGCAAATGCCAAACGTCCTGCACGGTGTTGGTTTGTAAGCACAACCCCCACCTGTGGAGGTCGGGCCCTCATACCACCCTCATGGAGTCTGTTTCTGACCGTTTGAGCAGACACATGCACATTTGTGGCCTGCTGGAGGTCATTTTGCAGGGCTCTGGCAGTGCTCCTCCTGCTCCTCCTTGCACAAAGGCGGAGATAGCGGTCCTGCTGCTGGGTTGTTGCCCTCCTACGGCCTCCTCCACGTCTCCTGTGTTATGATTTAACTGGATAAGAACCCAAATGCAGACAAGTACACGAAGCCATAGAAGTTAACAGGTTTATTTACAATGTTCAAAGTCCAGGTACAGGGAGGGTAACAGATCCAGATCAGGGCAGGTGTGGTACCGTAATGTCCTAGTGTCCGTGATGAGTCCAAAGAGAGGTCCGGTATTGGAGAGCAGGATGGTGGTGGCAGGAGTAGAAGCGGAGGCAGGAGTCAGGTTCCAAATATATGGTCAGTCTTGACTATGATCTGACGATGAGTGGTAAGTTTGACCGGGTCTTAAAGGCTGAGGTGATTATGGTGAATGAGCTGCAGCTGGAACCCTGACTCCCGCACACCAGACTTCACTCCTGCAATCAAGGACAGACAGAGGGGAGGGAGAGAGCAGAGAGAGCTACCTAGCAGCAGTAGGCCTAACAGTACCCCCTCTACGGACGCCACCTGGCGGCCGACGGGGTTTATCGGGATGCCAACCTATGAAACTCTCGGACAGAGCAGGATCCACAGAAGCTCCTGGGCACCCAGGAACGTTCTCGGGACATAACCCTCCCAATCCACCAGGTACTGGAAACCACGACCTCGCGGCGAACATCCAGAAGTCGCCGGACAGTGTAGACCGGACCCCCACCCACGATCCTGGGCGGAGGAGGGGGACGGAGGGCGGGCACAGAGGGCTAACCGACACAGGCTTAATCTGGGAAACATGAAAGGTGGAATGAACCCGTAGGGAGGCAGGAAGCTGTAGCTTAACCGCGCAGGGGTTAACAATAGACAGTATCTTGAACGGTCCTATAAAACAAGGCGCCATCTTCTTAGACTCCACCTTCAATGGAAGGTCCCGTGACTTCAGCCATACCTCTTGACCAGGAGAGTAACCGGGAGCCTGGGACCGGTGACGGTTGGCTTGCCTCTGCATGTACGCCGAAGCTCGGGACAGAGCTACCCTGGCCTTCCTCCAGACCTTGAAGCAGCGGCGCATGTGGGACTGCACCGAGGTACCGCCAGTTCCCTCTCTTGGGAAGGGAACAGGGGAGGTTGATAACCCAGAGCACACAGAAAAGGAGACAAACCAGAGGGGAAGCGTTAGTCAAGGTGTTATGAGCATATTCCACCCAGGGGAGCATGGAGCTCCATGACCCAGGGTTAGACCCAGTGACACAGCGAAGAGCGGTCTCCATCTCCTGGTTCGCTCTCTCGGCTTGCCCGTTGGTCTGGGGGGTGATATCCAGAGGACAGGCTGGATGTAATGCCCAAAGCTTTACAGAAAGCTTTCCACACCTGGGAGACAAACTGGGGACCCCTGTCAGAGACAATATCCGTGGGTAGACCATAGAGCGGAACACATGTTCAACCAAAATATCAGCCGTCTCTCTGGCAGTAGGCAGTTTAGGTAGGGCCAAAAAATGAGCGAACTTAGAAAAACGATCAATCACCGTAAGAATGACAGTCTTACCAGACGAGGGGGAAGTCCAGTGACAAAATCCATAGCGATATGCGACCAGGGCCGGCTGGGTATAGGTAGAGGTCGAGATGACCAGCGCTGGCCTGGGTGGAGTTCTTACTGCGTGCACATACCGTACAAGCAGCAATGAAGGCTCGAGTGTCCGCCTCCATCGTGGCCCACCAGAACTTACGTCGCACAAAGTCAAGGGTCCGCGAAACTCCAGGGGGTGACAGGTAAGGGGAGACGAAGTGAGCCCACTGAAGTACCTGGGAGCGAGCAGACTCAGGGACAAACATCCGAGTTAGGAGGACCCCTCCCAGGGTCAGCTTGATGATGTTGAGCCTGTCTAACAATCCCCTCGATGTCACATGTGATGACTGCAATACTGCAGGTAGGGAGGCAAAATGGGTTCAGGGTTACTACCAGTATCAACAGCCGAATGAACACGAGACAGGGCGTCAGGCTTGACGTTACGTGACCCAGGACGGTAAGACAGAGAAAAATTGAATCTCCCAAAAATAGTGCCCACCTGGCTTGGACGGGGTTGAGCTGCTTCGCTGACTGGAGGTAAGCCAGATTCTTATGATCCGTCCAAACGATGAAGGGTTGTTCCGCCCCCTCCAACCAATGCTTCGCCACTCCTCGAGAGCCAGCTTAACGGCAAGCAGTTCACGATTGCCAACATCATAATTCCTCTCTGCCTGAGAAAGTTTCCTTGAGAGAAAAGCACAGGGATGCAGTTTGTTATCTTCAGGAGAACGTTGTGACAACACTGCACCTACCCCAGTGTCGGATGCATCCACCTCCACGACAAACTGGCGGTCGGGGTCCGCTGCATCAGAATGGGAGCCGAGGCGAAGCGATGTTTCAGTTCTTCGAACGCTGATTCGGCCCCTTCATTCCAAGCGAACGGTCGTGAGATGGAGGTGAGAGCGGTGAGTGGCGCCGCAATGCGGCTGTAGTCCTTGATGAACCTCCTATAGAAGTTCGCAAACCCCAGGAATCGTTGAAGTTGTTTGCGGGTAGAGGGAGCTGGCCAGTCGGTGACAGCAGAGATCTTAGCTGGGTCCATCCGCAACTCCCCTGAGCTATGATGTAACCCAAAAGAGGTCTCAGACACATGAAATTCACATTTCTCCATCTTCACAAACAGTTTGTTCTCCAACAACCTTTTGCAACACCTGGCGCACATGTAGTTCATGTTCCTGGGAGGACTCTGAGAAAATCAAGATATCATCCAGATAGACAAAAACAAACCGATTCAACATGTCCCGAAGGACATCATTGACTAGTGCCTGAAAAACAGCAGGGGCATTGGACAACCCAAAAGGCATAACCAGATACTCAAAATGTCCCAAGGGTGTGTTGAAGGCAGTCTTCCATTCATCACCCCTTACGAATGCGCACCAGGTGATACGCATTTCGTAGATCCAGTTTCGTAAAGATGGTAGCACCATGAAGGAGGGGAAAAGCAGAATTAATCAAAGGCAGAGAATACTTGTTCTTAATGGTGATGTTGTTAAGACCACGGTAATCAATACAGGGTCTGAGGGTCTTATCCTTCTTAGCAACAAAAAAGAATCCCGCTCCTACAGGTGACGAGGAAGGACGCATAATACCTGCCGCCAAGGAGTCCCGAATGTAGTTCTCCACAGCCTCCGTCTCCGGCCGGGAGAGATTGTACAGGCGACTGCTGGGGAGCGGGGCTCCTGGCTGGAGGTCAATGGCGCAGTCGTAAGGCCGGTGAGGAGGAAGAGAAGTAGCTCTGTGTTTGCAGAAAACGGATGCCAGGTCATGATACGCGTCAGGGACAGCAGAGAGATCCATGGACTCCAGTGGAGGTTGAGGCACAGTACTGGCAGGAGTCTGAGCAGAACACAAACAATTCACATGACAAAATGTGCTCCATGAAACAATGTTACCTGTCACCCAATCAAGTGTGGATTGTGTCTTAGAGCCAGGGGATACCAAGGACCAGGGGTGTCTGTGGGCAGTCGATAATATGGAATTGAATGTTCTCCTGATGATTTCCCGACACTCTAAGACAAACAGGAACAGTTTGATGGGTAATACGGGTCAACAATTGTCCATTTAGACCCTTAGCCTGCAGCGGACAGTCCATAGGAACAGTCTCCAAATCCATTTGTTGAGCCCACTCTCTATCCAAAAGCTTTCGTCGGCACCAGAGTCAATCAGCGCACTAACAGAGAAATTCTGGAACTGCCACTGGAGGGATGCCTGGAGCAGAATGCGGGAGAAGAGGAAGAATCCGCTGCTCGGCTCACCAAAACTTCTCCCATTAATGATGAGCCGGCCCTTTTCCCCGGACGAACTGGGCAGGAAGGAACGAAATGACCAGCTTCTCCACAATACAGGCAGACCCGAGCCTGAATACGACGTGCACGCTCCTCTGAGGACAACCGTGCACGACCCACCTCCATGGCTTCGGGTTCAGTGCTCCTCGTATCGACTCGGGAAGACACGGCTTTCTCCGTAGGGAAGAGTTTGTTGATGACAGACAGGTTGCTTGGAACTAACACTCCTCTCCCGGCGGCGCTCCCGAATCCGATTATCCAACCTGATAGTGAGTGAAATAAGATTATCCAGCGTAGCCGATTCATCATATGACACCAATTCATCT
Organism: Coregonus clupeaformis; assembly: GCF_020615455.1. Taxonomy (NCBI): domain Eukaryota; kingdom Metazoa; phylum Chordata; class Actinopteri; order Salmoniformes; family Salmonidae; genus Coregonus; species Coregonus clupeaformis. Next base: position 22,728,880 of record NC_059221.1, read on the forward strand.
TTTAAAGTCTCAGACAAAGCATTGATGAACACTCCTTGTAATGCCTCGTCATTCCAACCACTCACTGCTGCTAAAGTCCGAAACTCCACTGCCATCTCCGCCACACTACGAGCCCCCTGTCGAAGAGAGAACAACCGTTTCGCAGCCTCCTTGCCTCGTACGGGGTGGTCAAAAACCTTCCTCATCTCCGTGGTGAAGGCAACGTAAGCGTTGCAAATGTCCGACTGACTCTCCCATACCGCGGATCCCCAGGCACGAGCGGAACCGCTAGTAGAGTTAATAAGGTAGGCAATACGGGCTCTTTCTGAGGCGTAGGTGAGGGGCTGTTGTTCAAACACTAACGAGCATTGAGTCAAAAAATTGCCACAGGTTCCCATGTTCCCGTCATAGCGCTCTGGAGCAGGAACAAAAGGCTCTCTGATCTGGGCTGAAGGGGTAGTAAGGGCAGACACTTGATTGGTGAGTAATTGAACCTGATTAAGCAGCACCTGACTGTCCTCAGCAATCGTCTTAAACAGGGTATCATGTTGGCCAAGTAAAATGCCCTGATTGGCTATGGCAGTCCAAATTTCAGTGCACTCTGGGGTGGTATCCGAGCTACTGTCTGCTGGGTTCATGTTGGTCAGATCATACTGTTATGATTTAACTGGATAAGAACCCAAATGCAGACAAGTACACGAAGCCATAGAAGTAACAGGTTTATTTACAATGTTCAAAGTCCAGGTACAGGGAGGGTAACAGATCCAGATCAGGGCAGGTGTGGTACCGTAATGTCCTAGTGTCCGTGATGAGTCCAAAAGAGAGGTCCGGTATTGGAGAGCAGGATGGTGGTGGCAGGAGTGAAGCGGAGGCAGGAGTCAGGTTCCAAATATATGGTCGTCTTGACTATGATCTGACGATGAGTGGTAAGTTTGACCGGGTCTTAAAGGCGAGGTGATTATGGTGAATGAGCTGCAGCTGGAACCCTGACTCCGCACCAGACTTCACTCCTGCAATCAAGGACAGACAGAGGGGAGGGAGAGAGCAGAGAGAGCTACCTAGCAGCAGTAGGCCTAACATCCTGATGTACGGGCCTGTCTCCTGGTAGTGCCTCCATGCTCTGGACACTACGCTGACAGACACAGCAAACCTTCTTGCCACAGCTCGCATTGATGTGCCATCCTGGATGAGCTGCACTACCTGAGCCACTTGTGTGGGTTGTAGACTCCGTCTCATGCTACCACTAGAGTGAAAGCACCGCCAGCATTCAAAAGTGACCAAAACATCAGCCAGGAAGTATAGGAACTGAGAAGTGGTCTGTGGTCACCACCTGCAGAACCACTCCTTTATTGGGGGTGTCTTGCTAATTGCCTATAATTTCCACCTGTTGTCTATATTATTTGCACAACAGCATGTGCAATTTATTGTCAATCAGTGTTGCTTCCTAAGTGGACAGTTTGATTTCACAGAAGTGTGATTGACTTGGAGTTACATTGTGTTGTTTAAGTGTTCCCTTTATTTTTTTGAGCAGTGTATATACACACAGTATATGGAGACTCAATCACTATGGTATTTTCTATTGGTAAATTTACAAACATATATAATGACAAATAGATTTGAAACTTGTATCTCATTATGGTATGTGGTGAAATAAGTATAGCCAGTTATAATTGTAATGGCTTAGCAGATAATAACAAAAGAGGAACAATATTTACATGGCTCAAAGAGAAGGAATATAATATCTATTGTTTACAGGAAACCTATTCAACAATTCTAGATGAAGTTGCGTGGAAAAAGGAATGGGGGGGCAAAATATACTTCTCCCATGGGCTAAGAAACTCAAAAGGGGTGATGATATTAATTAACAGAAATTTTGATCCGAATGTGCAAATTGTCCAAACAGATACGCAAGGTAGATGAATTATTTTAAATATGTTATTGGACCATAAACAAATATGGCTCATTAACCTTTACAGACCAAATAATGATGATCCACACTTCTTTGAAAATATATATAATAAATGATCGACCTTGCAAGCAATTCAAGACTCTATTATTATGGTGGGAGATTATAATACCGTTTTAAATAGCTCAATGGACCGTAAAGGAAATCACACTACAAACAATCACCCTCATGCTCTTAAGGAAATCGTGAATGTCATGGATACATTAGAACTAGTAGATATATGGAGGCTTAAATATCCTGATCTAGTGAGATATACATGGCGGAGACTCAATCAAGCTAGTCGTCTTGACTTCTTTCTTATGTCATTCTCGTTGGCACCAAAAGTGTTGATAGGGGACAGAATGCGGTCGGACCATCACATAATTGGCATATACATTATTCTTACTGAATTTCCACGTGGGCGAGGATATTGGAAATTTAATCAAAGCCTATTGGATGATAACTTAACAGAGGAATTTTTAACAGATTTTTTTCCGACATAACATAGGTACAGCAAATCCCCTTATTGTATGGAACACCTTTAAATGTGCCTTTAGAGGCCATGCAATTCAGTACTCATCTCGAAAACAAAAGCAATTTAGGTCAAAAGAGTCCACATTAACAAAGGAAATAGAAGGTCTAACAGAACAGATAGATACTGTAGCAATAAAAACTGTAACATTGAGGCTCAGAATAAATTAGAGGAAAAACTAAAAGAAATGGAGAAACTTATTCCATCCAATATATTACACTTGATCTTTCTTGAATATGGGGGAAAATGCACCAAATTATTTTTTAATCTTCAACATAGGAATGCTACCAAAAATATTTTATTGAAACTGGTTACAAATGACGGAGTCACCCAGGATTCACCAAATGATATTTTGAAGGAGGAAACATAGTATTTTAAGCATATGTTTTTGTTTCAGTCGCCTCCATCTCCTCTAACTGAAGCAAATTGTAGAGATTTTTTTCTATTGATAATGTAAAATTAACAGCCATACAGAAAGACTCATGTGAAGGTGAAATTACAGAGGAGGAACTTCGGGATGCAATTAAAGACTTTAAGTCCGGGAAAACTCCAGGGTTGGATGGCATACCAGTCGAGGTATACCAAACCTTTTTTGATATACTCAGAGGACCGTTATTAGCATGTTTTAACCACTTCTATGTAAATGGTAGATTATCAGACACTCAAGAAGAAGGTCTGATTTCATTATTACTGAAACAGGATACAAGTGGAAAATATAAAGATCCAGTCCATTTAAAAAATTGGCGGCCCTTTACACTTCAGTGTTGTGATGAAATAATTCTAGCAAAATGTATAGCGCATAGAATTAAAAAGGTATTGTCAGACATTATTCATTCTAATCAGACAGGTTTTTTACATGCGCGATACATTGGAGATAATATAAGGCAAGTACTGGAAACAATAGAACACTGGAAAATCTGGTAAACCAGGCCTACTATTCATAGCAGACTTCGAAAAGGCATTTGATAAAGTACGACTGGGGATTATATATATATAAATGCCTGGAGCATTTCAATTTTGGACAATCTCTTATGAATTGGGTTAAAATCATGTATAGTAACCCTAGGTGTATAATAGTAAATAATGGCTATTTCTCAGAAAGTTTTAAACTGTCAAGAGGAGTGAAACAAGGTTGTCCATTATCGGCGTATCTATTTATTATTGCCATCGAGATGTTAGCTATTAAAATCAGATCCAACAATAATATCAAGGGATTAGAAATCCAGGGCTTAAAAACAAAGGTGTCATTGTACGCTGATGATTCATGTTTTCTTTTAAATCCACAACTTGAATCCCTCCATAGCCTCATAGAGGATCTATATACATTTTCTAACCTCTCTGGATTACAACCAAATTATGATAAATGTACTATATTACGTATTGGATCACTAAAAAATAAAAATTTTACATTACCATGTAGTTTACCAATAAAATGGTCTGATGGTGATGTGGATATACTCGGAATACATATCCCAAATGAAATAAATGATCTCACTCCAACAAAATGTAATAGAAAGTTAGCAAAAATAGATAAGATCTTGCTACCATGGAAAGGTAAATACCTGTCTATTTGTGGAAAAATCACCCTGATTAACTCTTTAGTATTATCCCAGTATATCTATTTGCTTATGGTCTTGCTTACGCCTAGCGAACAGTTTTTTAAATTATATGAGAAAAAAATATTCCATTTTATTTGGAACGCAAGCCAGACAAAATTAAATGGGCCTATAGACAAGTTTACGCGCTGTATCACGGGTGGCGCCATAACTCTACACAAATGCATTTCATTTCCGCCGGAAGTTGTTGGCACAACGTCTGCCGGTGTAAACACAGCGATGTCGACGCTAGCTTGGGAACACGGTTCTACTACTATGCCGCAACCCGTCAAGGAGCGGAGGGGGAGGAACTTGCAAGGGACTATTTGGAAACTCTGGGCAACAGCATTGAAACCAAAGGCTTAGTGGTGTGCGAAAAGGAACCGTGGCTTGCAGCATCTCCCGATGGAGTGATAAACAACGACATTCTGTTGGAGATCAAATCACCTGTGATGGGAAACAAGTCACTTGCAGAATTTTTTGGCAACAAAGAACTGCGAAATCACAACTGTGGCAAACGGAGATAGGGTAGATTACCATATTGCCTGCAATGGTCCAAAAGGCTACTACATGCAGGTACAAATTGGGATGCACTGCACAGGGCTTCAGCACTCCAAGTTGGTGATCTGGAACAAAACTGAGCACCTAGAAATCGAAGTACCCTACGACCAAGGCTTTGTCCAGGGGCATATCATAAGGCTGCGCACATTCTACTTTGCCCACATGCTCCCGAAAATTGTTGATGATTTTGTTGAGGGAAGGTTACAGTTCTGCAGTAAATATCTCAGCATTTTAAAACCAAAATAAACTGCCTTATTTAGGTCATGCCCACAGGAGCCAACATATGTCCATTGTTTACATGATCTCTTTATGCTGTGCAATATATCAGTGTGCCTACTGTTTGAGTGAAAATAAAGTTTGATGTAATTTCAATCCTTAGAGTGCTACAATTTATTTTAACACAGTTCATAATTCATAGTAAGCTCATACTGTACATAAATAACACTGGATTAATTAATTGTTTTGAGGAAACTAAACAAATGGCTTCAACAAGAAAGATTGCGTGTTTAATCTTAACAGGTATTAAAAAGTAAAATACAAAAGCAGCCCACACAATTACATCACTATGAAAATATTCATATATAATATTAAAAAATACAATGCACGCAGTATTTGTTGTGTTTATCTGTATTTAATGAACAACATGGCTGGGTGTTGGTAGACAGGGACACAGGGCAAGATTCTAAACCTCACTGATCAGTGGACTCTTCAGGTTAACTAGGCCAGCACAGATGGTTAAGATGTTGTCCAGTTTCGGTGCCATGCTGATGGGAACATTCTGGGATAAAATCTTAAACACCTTCAGTCTCTGGATTGCTCTTTCCACATGTATGCAGACATTGGCTACTCGCCTGGTGCGTGTCGTCTCCTCATTGGTCAACTGATTGCGCCTGTAGGTGAAAGCAGGGATGTTCAAACTGACCCTTCTCTCATCAAGCAAGTCTCGAATGGTGAACCCACGGTCCGCCATGACCTCATCACCAGCCCTCAGATAGTCTAGGAACCCACTGTCCATGGTGATAAACTTATCGCTGCTTCTGCCAGCATAGGCATCAGATATAAACATGATTAGCCCATTAGGGGCCACAGCGACGAGATATTTCACAGTGTTGCGTGATTTATACTGGCTGAAAGTGTCACTCCTTGAGTCGTGGTTTGTGGCTCTCTGCATGGCACTTTCGGCACAGTCAATGATGCAGGTGGTTCGAGGGTAGTTCCTCTGAAACGACAAGGGCATGGTGGCACGAATGGTCTCTCTTGGAAGCCAGGGGATCAGGACTTTGAACTGTTCACCCATCACGTCAATCCAGTGACTAATCACAATGCTTGCCATGGATGTAGACACATTGAAGCGGTGAGCAATATCTCCTAATATTAGGTTTAGTTTTAGTTTCATCAACGTCATAAGTATTTGGTCAACAACAGGAAGGGTAATTGATGGCTTACTGAAAGGCAACAACACCGTCACCAGGGTGAAGAATTGAACCATAAGCACTCCTGTATACAGCCGGGACCTAGCATCATCAATGACCATGGTGCTGGTCACAGTAGGACCCATTTCTGCCTCGCACTGTGTGGCCTTGTCTACTTTAACAGACTGTGTTGTTGAACAGTAAATGTGATCAATATGTGACGGATCCTCCCATTGGGTCTGGGCATCTCGAAATTTTGGTGTAGCAGGCTCGGCCTCACAGACAGGCTGACAGGTTTCTGGAGCATCTAAAAAGGGGAAGAGAAAACATGGATGGAGCTAAATTAATGCAGGCATAGAGTCCTCTCACTACAAACATCACAATGGAAAAATGTGTACTACAACATTGCACTCACACGCACACACACAATCATCATCACAACAGCCTGCCACCTTGCATTGTATTTATGATGTAGACTAAGGCACACGCAGGCAGGCACACACACACACACACACACACACACACACACACAATTAATGATGTAGCTATCGTGGGCATTGTTTGTCCCATCTCCAAAACAATCAACTGCCTTAGCAAAATACCGGTAGCAATGTTAATGTATGACAACTTCTTCATAATTAACAGTATTGTCAGCTTCATAGCTAAAGTTGCTGAACTTACCCTCAGATTCAAGTCTGCGTTTCTTTATCTGGTCCGCTGGGTGAGTTGACGCCTCTTTGGCTGGGGAGGGCGATTGTATCCCAACCACAACTCTGGGAAAGGATTATCCTTGGTAGGTTTTTGGTCAACAAAGTGATAGGAACAAACAAAAACGTTGAGGGGTGGTTTCTTTAGATTCAATGCCTTCAGCCAGGTCCTTGATTCCGAGTCGGTATCAGGCTTGCGAAAAATGTAAACAATGGAGCGCATGGACATTGCCTCTTCGTAGCTGGTTTGTGGTCGTAGCACTCTCTATCTAACCACTCGTTCAGGTGCTTTCTCAAGTTTTTGCAACCAACTACCGCGTACACGCCGCTCCCAAACCACTTTTTCTTCATGTTGTAATTGTAATTTTTATATCCTCTTTGTCACTGCGATATCAGTGCTTTGTCGGCACAACGGAGCTAGCTAGCAAAACAAACCCAGCCCGGCAGAACGGAAGTGGATTGCATCGACGGGAGGAGTTCAGGAAGTAGAGCGGAAACGGCTCAAAAACTTGTCTATATAAAGAATATGAATTAGGAGGACAAAAATTATTAAATATTAAAGCATTAGACCTATCACTAAAAGCTTCAGTCATACAAAAATTATACTTAAATCCGAACTGGTTCTCTAGCAAACTAGTAAGATTTTCTCACCCAATGTTCAAGAAGGGACTTTTTCCCCTTCATTCAGATTACAACCCCTCACTTTCAGGTATTTGAAAAGGAAATAATCTCCCAAATATCACTATTTCTAAAACAAGCCATAGAATGTTGGTTGCAATTTCAATTTAATCCTCCAGAATTTACAGAACAAATATTGCAGCAAATATTGTGGTTAAACTCAAATATACTAATTGATCAAAAAACTTAGGTTTAATCTTCGTAAATGATATTATCGGTAGGAATGGTGGAGTTATGTCGCACATGCAGCTAACAAAAACATATGGAAATGTCTGCTCTACCCAAAATTACAACCAAATAATTGCAGCATTACCACAAAAATGGAAGAGGAATGTGGAAGGAGGAAAAAGTAAAGGAACTTGTCTGTCGGCCTTGCATTAAAGAAAATAATTGGTTAAAGAAAATTGTGATAAATAAAAAAGTTTACCAGTTTAATTTAAGGACCAAAAGATTGACAGCCGTCCCATATAGATTGCTAAATAGTTGGGAAGAGATTTTTGACATACCAATCCCATGGCATAGTGTTTATGAACTGATATGCAAAACGACGCCGGATTCAAAACTTAGAATTGTTCAATTTAAATTATTATATAAAACTCTTGCTACCAATAGAATGTTATTTGTATGGGAGATACAATCTTCCCAGCTCTGCAGATTTGGCTGTGAAGAGACAGAATCATTAGATCATTTGTTTTGGTACTGTCCATTTGTAGCTTGTTTCTGGACACAGGTCCAGGAATGGTTGAAGGATTGCAATATTTGCATGGAGCGGACCCTGCAGATAGCACTACTGGGTGATCTGAAAAGTCATAGTCAATCGATCAATAATATAATAATACTTTTAGCAAAAATGTTTATTTTCAATTCACAAACTGTAGAAACAGTGAGAATAGAAATGTTGAGAACTTTTGTAAAACATCACAATACAGTTGAAAAATATATAGCAAATAGAAATCCAATATGGATGGTGTTAGGAGATAGATGGGAGGTGTTGAATGGAGCTGAAGGATGGGACTAATAACAACAACTAATAACAACAAGATAACTAGTGTAAGACATGCTGTGTCCATAATAAGTATATAGGTTATATATTGTGAGCTTTTGTGAAAGAGCACAGTTAGAAAGATATGGCATATAGAAGCATACCAGATGGACATCATGAAAATGATCGGATGAAGTTCAGGAGTAAAAACAAACAAAATATAATTATTGACTGTGTCCATAAAATGTATATAGTATGTAGTATAAGCATGAAGTAGAGTCCTAAGCATTGTTGTTCACTAGTTTACTCCAATTAGGGAAGGGATGGTGGGGTTGGAAAGTAATAAAGGGAAATATATATATTTTTATAGGATATATATATACGGTGGGGAAAAAAAGTATTTAGTCAGCCACCAATTGTGAAAGTTCTCCCACATAAAAAGATGAGAGAGGCCTGTAATTTTCATCATAGGTACAAAATGAGAATTTTTTTCTCCAGAAAATCACATTGTAGGATTTTTAATGAATTTATTTGCAAATTATGGTGGAAAATAAGTATTTGGTCAATAATAAAAGTTTCTCAATACTTTGTTATATACCCTTTGTTGGCAATGACACAGGTCAAACGTTTTCTGTAAGTCTTCACACACTGTTGCTGGTATTTTGGCCCATTCCTCCATGCAGATCTCCTCTAGAGCAGTGATGTTTTGGGGCTGTCGCTGGGCAACACAGACTTTCAACTCCCTCCAAAGATTTTCTATGGGGTTGAGATCTGGGGCCATATCCATAAAGCATCTGAGAGTTGGAATGCTGATCTAGGATCAGGTCCCCACTGTTTTTACATTATAAACTAAAAAGCCAAACTGATCCCAGATCAGCACTCCTATTCTGAGACTCTTTGTGGATATGGGCCCTGGAGACTGGCTAGGCCACTCCAGGACCTTGAAATGCTTCTTACGAAGCCACTCCTTCGTTGCCCGGGCGGTGTGTTTGGGATCATTGTCATGCTGAAAGACCCAGCCACGTTTCATCTTCAATGCCCTTGCTGATGGAAGGAGGTTTTCACTCAAAATCTCACGATACATGGCCCCATTCATTCTTTCCTTTACACGGATCAGTCGTCCTGGTCCCTTTGCAGAAAAACAGCCCCAAAGCATGATGTTTCCACCCCCATGCTTCACAGTAGATATGGTGTTCTTTGGATGCAACTCAGCATTCTTTGTCCTCCAAACACGACGAGTTGAGTTTTTACCAAAAAGTTATATTTTGGTTTCATCTGACCATATCACATTCTCCCAATCCTCTTCTGGATCATCCAAATGCACTCTAGCAAACTTCAGACGGGCCTGGACATGTACTGGCTTAAGCAGGGGGACACGTCTGGCACTGCAGGATTTGAGTCCCTGGCGGCGTAGTGTGTTACTGATGGTAGGCTTTGTTACTTTGGTCCCAGCTCTCTGCAGGTCATTCACTAGGTCCCCCCGTGTGGTTCTGGGATTTTTGCTCACCGTTCTTGTGATCATTTTGACCCCACGGGGTGAGATCTTGCGTGGAGCCCCAGATCGAGGGAGATTATCAGTGGTCTTGTATGTCTTCCATTTCTAATAATTGCTCCCACAGTTGATTTCTTCAAACCAAGCTGCTTACCTATTGCAGATTCAGTCTTCCCAGCCTGGTGCAGGTCTACAATTTTGTTTCTGGTGTCCTTTGACAGCTCTTTGGTCTTGGCCATAGTGGAGTTTGGAGTGTGACTGTTTGAGGTTGTGGACAGGTGTCTTTTATACTGATAACAAGTTCAAACAGGTGCCATTAATACAGGTAACGAGTGGAGGACAGAGGAGCCTCTTAAAGAAGAAGTTACAGGTCTGTGAGAGCCAGAAATCTTGCTTGTTTGTAGGTGACCAAATACTTATTTTCCACCATGATTTGCAAATAAATTCATTAAAAATCCTACAATGTGATTTTCTGGAAAAAAAATTCTCAATTTGTCTGTCATAGTTGACGTGTACCTATGATCAAAATTACAGGCCTCTCTCATCTTTTTAAGTGGGAGAACTTGCACAATTGGTGGCTGACTAAATACTTTTTTTCCCCACTGTATATATGCGAAAAAAAGAAGAAAAAAACATATGGGGGATTGGAAGTGATGCAGACAATTACATTGATTGAAGTTACAATCTATCTGCATTATTAAAGCTGATCTACCCCCTAAAAATGTTTTACCCAGAGTGCATAAAAAGCCTTGAAAAACATTTAAACATTAGACCAGCAGACGTGAAGCGTGAGCTAAACGTTTCAAATGGTTAAATTTCTACCAGACCAGAAAGGCCACAGCTTAAAATGGTTGACACTCTACAAGACCAGCAGACGTGAAGCGTGAGCTAAACGTTACAAAAGGAAGACCAAGCATACTACGGTATAAGCCAGATGTTGCAAGTGGTTGAATTTCTACAACACCAATAAGCGTGAAGCTGAAGCTACACGTTACAAAATGGTTAGACCAAAAAGACCAGATAACGTGAGACGTCAGTCCACACGTTTGAAATGGAGAAACTCTGAATCTCTCAACCTCTACACGAGGTGAAGAAGAAGACAATGCACTAGACCGTATCATTTCAGTCTGCAGCTGGCATGTATATTTGTCTAGAGAACTTTCACTAAATATATGAGAGGAGAGAACAATCCCGCTCAGACAACCGCTGGTACATCTGAAGTATCCATTCTAACCACTACTACGACCAGAAACTCTACCAAGGACATTATATATATATATACAGTGGGGGGAAAAAGTATTTAGTCAGCCACCAATTGTGCAAGTTCTCCCACTTAAAAAGATGAGAGAGGCCTGTAATTTTGATCATAGGTACACGTCAACTATGACAGACAAATTGAGAATTTTTTTTCCAGAAAATCACATTGTAGGATTTTTAATGAATTTATTTGCAAATCATGGTGGAAAATAAGTATTTGGTCACCTACAAACAAGCAAGATTTCTGGTTCTCAAAGACCTGTAACTTCTTCTTTAAGAGGCTCCTCTGTCCTCCACTCGTTACCTGTATTAATGGCACCTGTTTGAACTTGTTATCAGTATAAAAGACACCTGTCAACAACCTCAAACAGTCACACTCCAAACTCCACTATGGCCAAGACCAAAGAGCTGTCAAAGGACACCAGAAACAAACATTGTAGACCTGCACCAGGCTGGGAAGACTGAATCTGCAATAGGTAAGCAGCTTGGTTTGAAGAAATCAACTGTGGGAGCAATTATTAGGAAATGGAAGACATACAAGACCACTGATAATCTCCCTCGATCTGGGGCTCCACGCAGAAGATCTCACCCCGTGGGGTCAAAATTATCACAAGAACGGTGAGCAAAAATCCCAGAACCACACGGGGGGGACCTAGTGAATGACCTGCAGAGAGCTGGGACCAAAGTAACAAAGCCTACCATCAGTAACACACTACGCCGCCAGGGACTCAAATCCTGCAGTGAAGACGTGTCCCCCTGCTTAAGCCAGTACATGTCCAGGCCCGTCTGAAGTTTGCTAGAGTGCATTTGGATGATCCAGAAGAGGATTGGGAGAATGTCATATGGTCAGATGAAACCAAAATAGAACTTTTTGGTAAAAACTCAACTCGTCGTGTTTGGAGGACAAAGAATGCTGAGTTGCATCCAAAGAACACCATACCTACTGTGAAGCATGGGGGTGGAAACATCATGCTTTGGGGCTGTTTTCTGCAAAGGGACCAGGACGACTGATCCGTGTAAAGGAAAGAATGAATGGGGCCATGTATCGTGAGATTTTGAGTGAAAACCTCCTTCCATCAGCAAGGGTATTGAAGATGAAACGTGGCTGGGTCTTTCAGCATGACAATGATCCCAAACACACCGCCCGGGCAACGAAGGAGTGGCTTCGTAAGAAGCATTTCAAGGTCCTGGAGTGGCCTAGCCAGTCTGTGTTGCCCAGCGACAGCCCCAACACATCACTGCTCTAGAGGAGATCTGCATGGAGGAATGGGCCAAAATACCAGCAACAGTGTGTGAAAACCTTGTGAAGACTTACAGAAAACGTTTGACCTGTGTCATTGCCAACAAAGGGTATATAACAAAGTATTGAGAAACTTTTGTTATTGACCAAATACTTATTTTCCACCATAATTTGCAAATAAATTCATAAAAAAAAAAAAATCTCAGTTTGTCTGTCATAGTTGATGTGTACCTATGATGAAAATTACAGGCCTCTCTCATCTTTTTAAGTGGGAGAACTTGCACAATTGGTGGCTGACTAAATACTTTTTTCCCCACTGTATATGCCATTTAGCAGACGCTTTTATCCAAAGCGACTTACAGTCATGCGTGCATACATTTTTGTGTATGGGTGGTCCCGGGGATCAAACACACTACCTTGGCGTTACAAGCCTCGTGCTCTACCAGCTGAGCTACAGAGGACCACATTGGGATCTCTGGTGGGCAAACCAGAGTCCTACATCATCAACTCAACTATCGAGGACAGCTACACGTAAATACATGTTGCATTTCTAATCTGAATGAGTGTAGTTTCCAAAGTAGCCACGATAGTTTGAATCTCTTTCTCCCTTCCACTCTGATCCTCCTTCTACCCAAGCATTCATACTAATGTTAGTCCAGTCCACTAGGGACCTGTTTTCATTGTATTACGTTAGTAATCAATAACCTAGGTGTGAGTGTGTGTTTGTATTGTGTTATTATTTAGTTAGTAAATAAATAATCAAGCCAATTTGTGTATTGCTGATTCATCAATAAGGTTAGGATTCTTGCAGGTTCAAGGATTATGCGAAGTTCAGAATGAGACTGATAAGAGGTAATTATTTGATAAGTGACTATTATCGATATATAACATATATATCTTCTAAGAGTTTAATTCAGGAGATGGTAACTCGTTAAACGTCGTCTTTCCGTGGTGCCCCAAATTCCTAATGAGTTAATTGTTATATGATTAATTTAATCGAGTGACAATTAAACATAATTAGGTGATTCGATAAATAACAGTCTTACATTAAAGGAAGTCATGTCACGACACCATGTTAGGCCATTTTTAGACCTATACATGCCTCCATGTATGATCTGTGAACATACATGAGTCAGAATCCAGACATACTCCATAAGTTAGTGCACACTATAAGGAGTATAATGCACCAAGATGTTTTCTGTATCATGTACTGTTCACAGATCATACGGTCTTACAGGAGGCCTCTATACAGTAGGTCTAAAAAGGGCCTAAAATTGGCGATTTCATCATGATTTAAAACACAAATATATACTGTACAAATGTAAAAAACATGTTAAACATCTTTCCTCTCAATGAAGTTCCTATGGGAGAATTGCCAGAACAATCTGAGATGACAAAAATATTTTCTGCTCGGACCGCTGGCGTGGAATCACCCAGAAATGCTGCTCTGATTGAGTGTTCCATGCTCTAAGTCTAAACCCTTTGAACTTCACTTGCATGTGTACCTGCCAACTGATACATAGTGAGAGGCTTAGTCTAGCAATCTAAATGAAACCTGATGAAATATGGGCACAGTTCAGTATTACAAATCAATCAGAGTGATCTGAGAGATTGGTGTACAGGATTTATTTTTTATCCTCGAAAAAAGGGAAAACACATTCCAAAACAAGAAGTATATGCTGATGTGAGTACAATAAATCAACCCTGCTGAACAAAATGGCAAACTCTGAAAATGTGAAATTCACAGCAGCTACAGTTTCAATTGAATTGTTAATGCTACAGGGAAGAGTCCAAAAGGGATTTGAGTGTCATCATAGCACCATACTAAATAAACAGTGTATGACTGGAATGAACGTCAGGATGCCAAGCATTCCCTTCCTGTCATGTTCCTCTGTCTCGTGAGAGTCATAAGAGCAGATCAAACACTGATTGTGCACACATCTCATGCTATAGTTAGCTGTGACCCTGCTGGTAACCTACTGGCAGACCTGGGTTCAATTACTATTTGAAATAATTTTAAACACTGTATGTACTATGTGCTTGATTGAGCTTGTCTATTGCAATGTAACCAATAGAAAAGTCTCAAAAGTGCAAACGCCGTCCACCAGGCACTCCAGGCAGGCTAAAGCAAATAGTATTTGAACCCAGGCCCGCCTACTGCAATGACTTCATATGTCTTCGCTATGCCTGTCCTTACGGGGCGGCAGGTAGCCTAACAGATAAGAGCGAAAGGTTGTTAGTTCAAATCCCTGAGCAGGCAAGGTGGAAAAGTCTGCTGTTCTGCCCTTGAGCAAGGCAGTTACCCCCAACAACAACTGCTCCCTGGGCACCGACGACGTGGATGTCGATTAAGGCAGCCCCCCGCACCTCTCTGATTCAGAGGGGTTGGGTTAAATGCGGAAGACACATTTCAGTTGAACACACCACAGTGGTTAAACACGCCACAGTGAAATGCTGATACAAATGTTCTTAAATAGCCTACACAAACTTTAACCTACATCTCATTAATAACATTACCTTAATTGTGTGCAGCAGGAAATATTGCATTATAACAAATTGACGACAGGAATCAATTCATCACAGAGATACTGTGCTCGGTCAGATTGATTGGGGAAAATACAGAATTGGTCCAGTGTAGAACAGTTAAACGGATATATTGTCACAATGGCATAATTCAAAACTACAAATAGACAAAGTATGGTAATTCCTGATACCGACTGGTCTCCCTCGTACTACATCCCTCAGGGTTTGTTTTTTCAAAACCCAATATACCTTAAAACTCTGCAGGTTCGTTTCGGGTATGCCTGGGATTGAAATCTGAATTATGGTCCCTGGAAATGAAATGTCAGGGTTGACCCTACTCTGTATGAACTTGCAATGGTAAGTTAAATGTAGCTTACCTTCCTGTGGCCTTTCTACAGCTCATGTCCTATTAGTTCTACTCAGACTGTATTTGATGGCTTGAGTATTTCCTTGGGTATTTCCTGGTGTATTTCCTCGCTGCCTTCGATGTTTTGCTTGGTAGTAAATCTTTGGAGAAATGGGTTTTGAATTGAGTGTCATCATAGGAACAGGAAATAGGAAATACCCAAAGGAAATACCCAAGGAAATACCCAAGCCATCAAATACAGTCTGAGTAGAACTAATAGGACGTGAGCTGTAGAAAGGCCACAGGAAGGTAAGCTACATTTAACTTACCATTGCAAGTTCATACAGAGTAGGGTCAACCCTGACATTTCATTTCCAGGGACCATAATATAATTAAAAAGGTATTGTCGGACATTATTCATTCTAAATCAGACAGGTTTTTTACATGGACGATACATTGGAGATAATATAAGGTAAGTACTGGAAACAATAGAACACTATGACAAATCTGGGAAACCAAACCTGCTATTCATAGCAGACTTTGAAAAGGCATTTGATAAAGTACGACTGGAGTTTATATATAAATGCCTGGAGCATTTCAATTTAGGAGAATCTCTTATAAAATGGGTTAAAATCATGTATAGTAACCCTAGGTGTAAAATAGTAAATAATGGCCATTTCTCCAAAAGTTTTAAACTGTCAAGAGGAGTAAAACAAGGTTGTCCACTATCGCATATCTATTTATTATGGCCATCGAAATGTTAGCTATTCAAATCAGATCCAACAATAATATCAAGGGATTAGAAATCCAGGGTTTAAAAACAAAGGTGTCATTGTACACTGATGATTCATGTTTTCTTTTAAATCCACAACTTGAATCCCTCCACAGCCTCATAGAGGATCTAGATACATTTTCTAAACTCTCTGGATTACAACCAAATTATGATAAATATTACATATTGGATCACAAAAAAATTAAATTGTTACATTACCATGTAGTTTACCAGAAAAATGGTCTGATGGCGATGTGGATATACTCAGAATACATATCCCAAATGAAATAAATGATCTCACTCCAATACATTTTAATAGAAAGTTAACAAAAATAGATAAGATCTTGCTACCATGGAAAGGTAAATACCTGTCTATTTGTGGAAAAATCACCCTGATTAACTCTTTAGTATTATCCCAGTTTACCTATACAAAAGTTATACTTAAATCCGAACTGTTTCTCTAGCAAATTAGTAAGATTGTCTCACCCCATATTCAAGAATGGCCTTTTTCCCTTTATTCAGATTACAACCTCTCACTTTCAGTTATTTGAAAAGGAAATCATCTCGCAAATATCACTATTTCTAAAACAAGCCATAGAAAGTTGGTTGCAATTTCAATTTAATCCTCCAGAAACGACAGAACAAATAATGCAACAAATATTGTGGTTAAACTCAAATATACTAATTGATAAAAAAACGCTATTTTTTGAGAAAATGTTTAAAAGGTATAATCTTCGTAAATGATATTATCCGTAGGAATGGTGGAGTTATGTTGCACATGCAGCTAACAAAAACATATGGAAATGTCTGCTCTACCCAAAATTACAACCAAATAATTGCAGCATTACCGCAAAAATGGAAGAGGAAAGTGGAAGGGGGAAAAAGTAAGGAACTTGTCTGTCGGCCCTGCATTAAAGAACATAATTGGTAAAAAAAAAGAAGATAAATAAAAAAGTATACCAGTTTCATTTAAGGACCAAAGGATTGACAGCCTTCCCATATAGATTGCAAAATAGTTGGGATGTAACGATCCCGGCAGTCTGAGTCGGGTCCTGTCTGGTGACTAGTGTTTCTGTTCGTGATCTCCAGTTTCCCGAGGGTTCGGGAACGCTCCGGGGAGCGCTCTTGATTTCCGCACCTGCATCCCATCAGCAATCTGCACACCTGGTCCTGATCATCACCCTTCTTAGGCTCTGGCCTAACATCCAGTTCCTGCCGGATCGTTAGCCATGAACAGTATGTTTGTCAGCGTATCAGCCTCTGAGCTACTAGTGTTAGTTTTGTTGTTTTGCACCTTGTTGGCTTGCCGTGTACTTACCTCCGTTTGTTTCTATCTACAGTCTCTCACCCGGAACCTTCTCCCAACCTCTGCCTGAGCCATTACCGGACCAACCACTGCACCCTCAACAACCCATCCACGCCACCCGCTCTGTTCCCTGGATTATTCAACCTCACTCGGGAATCTATTAAATAAACACTCATCTTTGTCTCAACGTACCTTGTCCTGGTCTGCTTCTGGGTTCTGGCTTAGTAAACCGTGACAGAACGATCCGGCCAGTAATGAACCCAGCGGACCTGGACTCTGTTCGCCATGCCATTACCCAGCAGGAGAAGATGTTGGGCCATCATAGCACGGTACTACAGGAGATCGCGTTGTCAGTTCGGAACCTTTCTACCGGTCTGACGGAGGTCCAGAACCAACGCAAGTGTCCGGTGGAGGATCCACTACCGGTTTCACCCATCTCGCCTGCCGCTTCTGAAGTTGTGTCCCTCCGTGAGCCCAAGGTTCCGACGCCGGATAAATATGAGGGGGAGCTGGGAAGATGCCGTTCCTTCCTTATGCAGTGTGGATTAGTGTTCGATCTACAGCCCTACTCTTATGCCACAGACAAGGCTAGGATAGCCTTTGTGATTGAGTTGCTGCGTGGGCGAGCGCTGGAGTGGGCTTCAGCCGTTTGGGAACGACAGGATCCCTGCATGGCTTCATACCAGGGGTTCACGGCCGAGATGAGGAAGCTCTTCGACCATTCCGTCCGAGGGAGGGACGCAGCTAGGCGCCTGTTTTCTCTTCACCAAGGAACTGCATGCGTGGCCGACTTCGTGATCGAGTTCAAGACGTTGGCTGTGGAGAGTGGGTGGAACGAGGAGTCTCTGCAAGCGGTCTTTTACCAGGGTCTGTCGGAGCAGCTCAAGGATGAGTTGATCTCCTATCCGAGCCTAGTGACCTGGACAGCTTGGTAGCCTTGTCTATTCGGGTGGATAATCGAGTCCGAGAGCGAAGGAGGGAGAAGCAATGGGGTCCGTCCAATCGATCAGCTTCTCAGTTCCCAGTCGGGTCGGGTGGTGGACCAGAACACGTCGATCATTCTCCACCACAAAGGATTAGTGGAGAGGACCTCTCTCCCGATTCTGAACCCATGCAAGTGGGGCGGCACGGGTTAACCAAGGAGGAGCGTCAACATAGACGTAAGACCAACTGCTGCCTCTACTGTGGTCGCTCGGGACATTACATCTCCACTTGTTCCCGGCGGTCGTCAAACTGCCCGGCTCGCTAAAGTTGGGAGGACTTTTAGCGAGCCAGTTTCAACCTCTCAGTACCTCTGTCAGACCCCGTTTCCCGGCTACCCTTGTGAACAGGAATCAAAGCTTAGCGATTAACGCTTTTATCGATTCAGGTGCCGATGGAAGCTTTCTTGATGCCGGGTTGGTGGAACAGCTGGGGCTTTCCAAGGAGCAATTGCCGGAAGCCATTGAAGCGACCACTCTGAACGGCAGTAGTCTGGCACGTATCACGATGAGGACTGAACCGGTTAAGATGCGGTTGTCGGGGAATCATTCTGAGATGATTTCATTCTTCATTCTGCCGTCTTCCCATGTTCCTCTGGTCCTTGGATACCCCTGGCTGAAGGAACACAATCCCACGTTCGATTGGGTGAACGGGCAAGGTAACGAGTTGGAGCCTTGATTGTCATGCTAACTGTCTCAAGACTGCCTGCCCCCACTCGGTACCCAGTCAGGTGATTGAGGCTAAACCCCCAGATTTGTCCCTGGTTCCCGAGACATATCACGATTTGGGGGAAGTTTTCAGTAAGCAGAAGGCTCTGTCACTCCTCCCCACCGACCATATGATTGTGCCATCAACCTGTTCCCGGGAGCTGTCTACCCCAAGGGAAGGTTATACAGTATCTCCCGACCTGAACGTGAGGCGTTGGAGACCTACATCAAGGAGTCCCTAGCGGCTGGTCTCGTTCGTCCCTCGTCATCACCCCTGGGGGCAGGATTCTTCTTTGTGGGTAAGAAGGATGGCTCTCTTCGACCGTGTATTGATTATCGGGGGTTGAATGCCATCACGGTCAAGAACAAGTATCCCCTGCCCTTGATGAGTTCTGCTTTCGACTCCTTACAGGGTGCTACGGTATTCACCAAGCTAGACCTACGCAATGCGTATCACATGGTCCGGATCAGAGAGGGGGACGAGTGGTTGACGGGTTTCAATACACCGATGGGTCAC
Organism: Coregonus clupeaformis; assembly: GCF_020615455.1. Taxonomy (NCBI): domain Eukaryota; kingdom Metazoa; phylum Chordata; class Actinopteri; order Salmoniformes; family Salmonidae; genus Coregonus; species Coregonus clupeaformis. Next base: position 22,748,412 of record NC_059221.1, read on the forward strand.
TTCGAGTATCAGGTGATGCCGTTTGGACTGACCAATGCTCCAGCGGTATTCCAGAGTATGGTGAACGACGTCCTGAGAGATATGATCGGTCTCTTTGTGTTTGTTTACCTGGATGACATTCTGATCTTCTCGAAGGAACCTTCCGACCACGTCCAGCATGTCCGGCAGGTTCTGCAGCGATTGTTGGAGAATCGCCTGTTCGTGAAGGCCGAGAAGTGCGAGTTTCACGCCCACACGACATCCTTTCTCGGGTACATCATCTCCAGGGGAGAGATTAGGATGGACCAGGAGAAGGTTAGAGCGGTTCTGGAATGGGCCCAGCCCGGTACGAGATTGCAGCTCCAGAGATTTTTGGGGTTTGCGAATTTCTACCGCAGATTCATCCGGGGATTACAGCCGTGTGGCCGCTCCGTTAACTGCCTTGACTTCCAGTATCAGGACCTTCAAGTGGAATCCGGAGGCGGATCGAGCGTTTCTGGATTTGAAGAGGCGATTCACCAACGCACCGATTCTCTCTCAACCGGACACGGCCCGTCAGTTCGTCGTTGAAGTGGGCCGCGTCTGATGTGGGAGTTGGCGCCATCCTGTCGCAGCGATGCTCCACGGACAGTAAACTCCATCCCTGCGCCTACTACTCGTCGCCTTTCGCCTGCGTGGAGAGGAATTACGATGTGGGTAACCGGGAGCTTCTCGCGGTGAGACTTGCCTTGGAGGAGTGGCGCCCACTGGTTGGAGGCGGAGCAACCGTTTACTGTCTGGACTGACCACAAGAATCTTGCTTACGTGCAATCGGCTAAAGCGTCTCAACTCCCGTCAGGCCAGGTGGGCGTTGTTTTTCGGACGATTCAAGTTTTCCCTGACGTTCGACCTGGATCTAAGAACGGCAAGGCGGACGCCTTGTCCCGGATGTTCTCCAAGACGGAGGAGAGTGGGTCCAAGACTTCGAGACTATTCTCCCCCGGAACTGCGTCGTGGGAGCAGTTATGTGGAAGATTGAGGAGGAGGTGCTGGCGGCCCTTCGGACTCAGCCCGGTCCCGGTAACGGTCCACCCGGTCGGTTGTTTGTGCCTGAGTCGGTTCGTCCTGCTGTCCTCAAATGGTCCCACGCCAGCAAGATGGCTTGTCACCCTGGCGTGGCTCGGACAATGGCGTTTCTTCGCAGACGCTTTTTGGTGGCCTGCCATGGCCGAGGATACTCGGGGTTTTGTTGCTGCCTGTCCAGTGTGTGCGCAGAATAAGAGTACCAATCGGCCCAGCTCTGGACTACTTCACCCCCTTCCTATTCCCCGGCGACCATGGTCGCATCTGGCCCTGGACTTCGTCACTGGGTTGCCCGCTTCTGAGGGGAACACGGTCGTTCTGACTATCGTGGACAGATTCAGCAAGTTCGCCCACTTTGTGCCAATTGCCAAGCTTCCCTCTGCCTCGGAGACGTCCGAGATCCTGGTTAGGGAGGTTTTCAGGGTCCACGGTTTGCCCAGTGATATCGTTTCCGACCGTGGCCCTCAGTTTACCTCTGCTGTCTGGAAGTCCTTCTGTTTGGCCATTGAGCTACAGTCAGTCTCACATCTGGTTTTCACCCCCAATCCAATGGTCAGGCGGAGAGAGCCAACCAGAAGATGGAATCCACGCTACGCTGTCTGGTCTCTTCCAACCCCACCTCCTGGGTCTCTCAGTTGCCTTGGGTTGAGTATGCCCACAATACTCTCCCTACATCTGCCACTGGGATGTCTCCCTTCCAGTGCCTGTATGGCTACCAACCTCCCCTGTTCCCTTCTCAGGAGAAGGAGCTCTCAGTGCCTTCTGTTCAGGCCCATATATCGTTGCCACCGGACCTGGCATCGGGCCAGAAAGGTACTCCTTAGAGGTTCGGACCGGTATCAGCTCCAGGCGAATCGTCGCGGATCCCCGCTCCCACCTATACCATCGGAGATAGGGTTTGGTTGGCCACACGGGATCTTCCGTTACGGACTGAGTCTAGGAAGTTGTTACCGAAGTTCATTGGTCCGTTTGTGGTGGAGAAGGTGATCAATCCAGTGGCAGTTCGACTCAAACTACCGAGGACGCTCAGAGTCCATCCCACCTTTCATGTCTCCTGCCTCAAGCCTGTCTTCCTCAGTCCTCTGTTGCCTCCTCCGCCTCCTCCTCCTCCTCCTCGGATGATCGGAGGTGGTCCTGCCTACACGGTGCGTCGCATCATGGATTCCAGACGGCGGGGCCGGGGTTTCCAGTATCTCGTGGACTGGGAGGGGTATGGCCCTGAAGAGAGGAGTTGGATTCCGCGGCGACAGGTCCTAGATGCGGACCTCATCAGTGACTTCTACCGCCTCCATCCTGGCGCTCCGGGAGTCCGCCCGGTGGCGTTTCGTCGGAGGGGGGTACTGTAACGATCCCGGCAGTCTGAGTCGGGTCCTGTCTGGTGACTAGTGTTTCTGTTCGTGATCTCCAGTTTCCCGAGGGTTCGGGGAACGCTCCGGGAGCGCTCTTGATTTCCGCACCTGCATCCCATCAGCAATCTGCACACCTGGTCCTGATCATCACCCTTCTTAGGCTCTGGCCTAACATCCAGTTCCTGCCGGATCGTTAGCCATGAACAGTATGTTTGTCAGCGTATCAGCCTCTGAGCTACTAGTGTTAGTTTTGTTGTTTTGCACCTTGTTGGCTTGCCGTGTACTTACCTCCGTTTGTTTCTATCTACAGTCTCTCACCCGGAACCTTCTCCCAACCTCTGCCTGATGGTCGGCGGCTGCCGAGCCATTACCGGACCAACCACTGCACCCTCAACAACCCATCCACGCCACCCGCTCTGTTCCCTGGATTATTCAACCTCACTCGGGAATCTATTAAATAAACACTCATCTTTGTCTCAACGTACCTTGTCCTGGTCTGCTTCTGGGTTCTGGCTTAGTAAACCGTGACATGGGAAGAGGATTTTTGACGTACCGATTCCATGGCATAGTGTTTATGAACTGATATGCAAAAGGATGGCGGATTCAAAACGTATAATTTTTCTATTTAAATTATTATACAAAATTCTTGCTACCAATAGAATGTTATTTATATGGGGGATACAATCTTCCCAGCTCTGCAGATTTAGCTGTGAAGAGACAGAATCATTAGATCATTTGTTTTGGTACTGTCCATTTGTAGCTTGTTTTTGGTCACAGGTCCAGGAATGGTTGAAGGATTGCAATATTTACCTGGAGCTAACCCTGCAGATAGCACTACTGGGTGATCTGAAAAGTCATAGTCAATCGATCAATAATATAATAATACTTTTAGCAAAACAAAAAAAAATCAATTTACAATCTGTACAAACAATGAGAATAGAAGGGTTCAGAACTTTTGTGAAACATCACAGTACAGTTGAAAAATATATACCAAATAGAAATCCAATATGGATGGTGTTAAGAGATAGATGGGAGGTGTTGAATGGAGCTGAAGGATGGGACTAATAACAACAACTAATAACAACAAGATACGTCATGTAAAGCATACTGTGTCCATAATAAGTATATACTGTAGGTTATAGGTTGAGAGCTTTTGTGAAAGAGCACAGTTAGAAAGATATGGCAAACCGGATGGACATCATGAAAATGATCGGAAAGGTTGAGGGTAGAGGAAGTTCAGGAGTAAAAACAAAAAATAGTATCATTGTAAAATTGACTGTGTCCATAAAATGTATATAGTATGTATAAACTGGAAGTAGAGGCCTAAGCGTTGTTGTTCACTAGTTTACTCCAATTAGGGAAGGGGTGGTGGGGTTGGAAAGTAATAAAGGCTAATATATATATTTTAAAGGATATGTATGTATGTATATATATATATATATATATGAGAAAAAAAAACATATGGGGGATTGAAAGTGATGCAGACAATTACATTGATGGAAGTTACAATCTATCTGAAATATTAAAGCTGATCTACCCCCCCCAAAACAAAAAAAACCTTTCAAAGAAAATGTTTGTTATTTCATCAAGGTGAAAAGACGGAGACACCATATGCTTCCCATATGGCTGGACAAACACAACGTGGGTTCGTATTGACCTTACATAGCTGACCTGTCATAGCTCTAATGCTCATCAACTGTGATGACTTCAGAGGTTGAGGTTAAGAAGGAGTCACTTGCTCCTTTCATCATGCTAAACGCATTATGTAAAATGTGTTGCATAATCAAGGGTATCTGGCATTTCTTGTTCTATTCCTGGTAGTGCTCCGAGAGAGTTGTTATTGGGGGAGTCTTGGGACTCTTGTAAAAGGAAAACCCTCAATACAAGGATCTCAGTTTCAGCATTCCTCTAATATACACTGAGTGTACAAAACATTAGGAACACCTTCCTAATATTGAGTTGAACACCCTCAATTAATTGGGGCATGGACTCTACAAGGTGTCGAAAGCATTCCACAGGGATGCTGGCCCATGTTGACTCCAATGCTTCCCACAGTTGTGTCAAGTTGGCTGGATGTCCTTTGAGCGGTGGACCATTCTTGATAAACACGGGAAACTGTTGAGCGTGAAAAACCCAGCAGCGTTGCAGTTCTTGACACACTCAAACTGGTGCGCCTGGCACATACTACCATACACCGTTCAAAGGCACTTAAGTCTTGCCCATTCACCCTCTGAATTGCACACATACACAATCCATGTCTCAATTGTCTCAAGGCTTAAAAATCCTTCTTTAACCTGTCTCCTCCCCTTCATCTACACTGATTGAAGTGGATTTAACAAGTGACATCAATAAGTGATCATAGCTTTCACCAGGATTCTCCTGGTCAGTCCATGTCATGGAAAGAGCAGGTGTTCCTAATGTTTTGTACACTCAGTGTACATGATAACTTCTTGAAAGGATACTGATAGCATAAAGAAGTCAGGAGAACAAGCATGAAAACCGCACCCATGATGTTAGCGTCAAAACAGCTGTGGTGTCGAGACAACGATGCTGATATGCTGTGATGACAAGAAATCCGCTGACACTGTCCTTGATTATAATGGTTTATTACATCAAAGATTACAGTATCAATTTACAGACTCCTGCAGACATCTGGAGAACAACTGACCCAATCTCTAATATGTTATTCTCTCCGTCCTTTGTTCCAACCATGGTATTTATAATATGTAACATAATATGGGTGGTTTTTTATAGACCAATCCCTGGCCTTTACACATCCGAATCTCCTCTGTCTTAGGGGGCCCCTATAGTAATGTTTTCCAGATGTTTCCGCAAGCAGAGCCAAGTTCTGGAATGTTCAGATACTACACAGCCTAGTCAAAACCTTATCTCATCATCTGTCTGACAGTCGTGTCTGACAGACTTTGTTTATGCAGTTGCATTTCCAATGGCAGAGTGTAATGCCTGTTTATACTCTGTCCTCTCCATGGCAACGTGTGTGTTTCCGATATATCTGAGATCTTCATCCTTCACACTGAGCGACTTCTATGTAATCATTGCTGCTTTGACAGTCTGGTCGTGATCCGAATGAGAATTCCAAACACCGGCTGGGGGATACAACATGTTGTGCAGATTGTTGTTGGTATTGTTACGGTTTGTACAGAAGCTCTACTAGTCTTTCTGTCATTTGTTTCTATGTCACTATCCTATATGGTGACATAACTAATCAAGAATATGAACTTGTTATGCTGAATGTTGCACTTACCTTTAGATCTGTCACGATCGTTTACGAACGAGAAGGACCAAGGCGCAGCGTGATAAGCATTCATATTTATTTATCTACTGAATAAACACCCGACAAAACAACAAACGAACCGTGAAGTCCAAGGTAGCATACAAACAACATACCTTACACGGAACAAGATCCCACAACTAACTGGTGCCAACAGGTTGCCTAAGTATGGTCCCCAATCAGAGACAACGAGCAACAGCTGCCTCTGATTGGGAACCACACAGGCCAACATAGATCTACACATTCTAGAGCTTAAACATAGAACATCGACATAGCAAACACAACACAGAAAATACACACCCTGACTCAACAAATACAAGTCCTCAGAGTCAGGGCGTGACAAGATCAGTGTTTCCCAAACTTAGTCCACGGGACCCGAAGGGGTGCATGTTTTGTTTTTTGCCCTAGCAATACATAGCTGATTCAAATAATCTAAGCTTGATGAATAGCTGATTATTTGAATCAGCTGTGTAGTGCTAGGGCAAAAACCAGAACGTGCACCACTTGTGGTCCCCAGGACTAAGTTTGGGAAACGCTGATCTAAAGGTAAGTGCAACTATCAGCATAACAAGTTCATATTCTTGATTATTGTACCAATTTCATGTTCCCAAAACTTGATATGACAAATGTGGTCACTTGACCATGATTGATGAAAGGACATAGAGGATATTTTAAGCTGGGTGTCACACTAGCCTTCGCTTTGGCTCCCCCTCCTGTCCAGCTCAGGCGTTCGGCGTCACCGGCCTTCTAGCTGCTGCCAAACTTGCTGCTGGCAAACACCCTTCCTCATCAACCCCGGACTTGTCTCGTCATCATTACAATCCCCACTCTATCACTGTAAATATACTCCTTCTGTCATTTGTCTTTGTTGGTCATTGTATATGTTGCTTGTTTTCCTGAGAGGAATCTCTCCGACTATTTCCTAAGTACTTTATATTTTGCACTATGGGTTTCGTCCCGCTTTAAGCTATGGTGCTTTAATAAATTCAGTAGTTCTAAACCTGCGATTGCCTCCTTCCTACTCCTCTCTACACTTGTGACACTGGGTAATAAAACGCCTTACATTGCGCTGCAAACGAAATCACAGGGAGCAAGAGGTTTGGACGGCTTGCTCCTGTTGTATAGAGTATGTGCCAGAGATCTTTCAACTGACACACACCACAATGCCGTACATGCTTTCAAAGCTTTGTTGCTAGTGAGATGCGTACAGACCATAGTACTTGAACCTTTTCCCAAACATTTGTTTTTTTACCTCAAGTATTATTTTAGAAGTGCATATTTCAAGAAGGGCATAAATATATGAATGCTATCATATCGGTGTGGACATTTTTGGATGTTTCTCATCTTAGAAATATTCAAATATTTGTTAGTTCTCCTAGCTTCCCTTTTTAAAGTGAGCCATCTTAAAAGAATGACATACTAATCGTCGGGAGGTACAAATATAAGAAGCCACGGCTGACCAGACAGTGGATGTGTTTGTTTCAATAAGACTGGCTATTTTCAAGTAATGCCAGTCTCCTGTCATGGTCTTCCTTCCACGTGCAATTCCCCTAATGGAACTGAATAGGCTCCTGAGTAGGCATGAGCCCACATAAACCTACTGGATTAAGTCTTAAAACTAATTCCTTTTCCATAGCCTATTCAAATGTTGATAAAATGTCATGGCACATAGTGATCATTCTGGCCATGGACAAGCACTGACGGAAGTGCTTGTCCATGGGTGCTAACTAGACAGCAATGGCCGGCCCCTCATTGGAGCATGTAGCCTTGCTGAGAGGAACCTTTGGGTTATGTCACTGGTGACTGGTCAGTCAAAATACAACAACAGACACAACAAGAGCTGGATGAGGAAAGGAGGAAGAAAAAACAAGTGAAGTCAAGATTTTTGTTAGAAATTGTCTTGCGAGTGTTGTTGTAGTACTCGAGACCGAGGTCTCGGTCTCGAGTCCTGTCTCGAGACCACATATTGAGTGTATTGGTCTTGTCTTGGTGTCATATATATTTGTACTCGGTCTTGACTCAGTCTCCGACAGTGAGGACATGTCATTTCTTCCTGAGACCAGTGGAGTAAAAAAACTCAATTATCAGCTTCCATTCTGTCAGCGGATAAAACCGCTTCGCCTGGCCAAATAATTTATGTATACTCCTTTCTTGAAACATTAATATCTTAACAGCCTTTTCTATTATAGACATGTTTGTGCAGTGGTGAACCTATAGGCCTTCATTGTGTGACAGGTTCATGATTCTGAAAGGACAGCAACCGTATTACCAGCGCACTCATGTAGGAGAGTGCACTTTTTGTAAAACACAAAGGCCCAGTGGTGTAGTGGAGGCTATACGCTGGTACAAACCGTATACCCACTTACTTTTGTGTGGACATTGCGTATACTCACTTCTTAATCCCTACTGATGCGTATCAATGTTGTGTAGTGGAGGTATACGACTTATCAATTATGTAGTACAATAGAGAAATCATGCACAAAGTAGCCTACACAATCGCAAATCACGTGAAATATATTCAAGTGTGCCGCACACATAGCCCAGTTTCAGCGGAATATCATCTGCATTGGTAGATGGTAGGGTAGGAAAGATGTTTCAATTTATTATATCTACCAGTAAATGCTAACTAAGGCAACAATGGGTATGCAAACCAGGTATTGAAAAAATGTAGTCCGAAGTGTTGGCTTTTTGTGAAGCCAATTGTCATCATGAGCTGTTTGCATCAGAGGCGTAGACATGGATGGGCCTGGGTGGACACAAGCCCACCCACTGGGGAGCCAGGCCCTGACAGGCCCACCCAATCAGATTGATGTGGTTTAAGCATTGTTATGGACTTTTTTGTATTTTTTGTATTTAAAAAAAGTGTGATTTTGAGAGTGAAAATCTGAAAAATCTATAGGAAAACATAGGATCTTTCACACATGGTGCCGTTCTTTTAATGGGTGGGCCGTTTGGGAACCTTTTGGCAAAATTTGATCCCAAACCGATAGATCAGCTTTAATATTGCAGATTGATTGTGGCTTCTATCAACGTAATTGTCTGCATCATTTCCAATCCCCCATATAATAATATACAGTGGGGGAAAAAAGTATTTAGTCAGCCACCAATTGTGCAAGTTCTCCCACTTAAAAAGATGAGAGAGGCCTGTAATTTTCATCATAGGTACACGTCAACTATGACAGACAAAATGAGAGAGAAAAAATCCAGAAAATCACATTGTAGGATTTTTTATGAATTTATTTGCAAATTATGGTGGAAAATAAGTATTTGGTCAATAACAAAAGTTTCTCAATACTTTGTTATATACCCTTTGTTGGCAATGACACAGGTCAAACGTTTTCTGTAAGTCTTCACAAGGTTTTCACACACTGTTGCTGGTATTTTGGCCCATTCCTCCATGCAGATCTCCTCTAGAGCATTGATGATTTGGGGCTGTCGCAGGGCAACACTTTCAACTCCCTCCAAAGATTTTCTATGGGGTTGAGATCTGGAGACTGGCTAGGCCACTCCAGGACCTTGAAATGCTTCTTACGAAGCCACTCCTTCGTTGCCCGGGCGGTGTGTTTGGGATCATTGTCATGCTGAAAGACCCAGCCACGTTTCATCTTCAATGCCCTTGCTGATGGAAGGAGGTTTTCACTCAAAATCTCACGATACATGGCCCCATTCATTCATTCCTTTACACGGATCAGTCGTCCTGGTCCCTTTGCAGAAAAACAGCCCCAAAGCATGATGTTTCCACCCCCATGCTTCACAGTAGGTATGGTGTTCTTTGGATGCAACTCAGCATTCTTTGTCCTCCAAACACGACGAAGTTTAGTTTTTACCAAAAAGTTCTATTTTGGCTTCATCTGACCATATGACATTCTCCCAATCCTCTTCTGGATCATCCAAATGCACTCTAGCAAACTTCAGACGGGCCTGGACACGTACTGGCTTAAGCAGGGGGACACGTCTGGCACTGCAGGATTTGAGTCCCTGGCGGCGTAGTGTGTTACTGATGGTAGGCTTTGTTACTTTGGTCCCAGCTCTCTGCAGGTCATTCACTAGGTCCCCCGTGTGGTTCTGGGATTTTTGCTCACCGTTCTTGTGATCATTTTGACCCCACGGGGTGAGATCTTGCGTGGAGCCCCAGATCGAGGGAGATTATCAGTGGTCTTGTATGTCTTCCATTTCCTAATAATTGCTCCCACAGATGATTTCTTCAAACCAAGCTGCTTACCTATTGCAGATTCAGTCTTCCCAGCCTGGTGCAGGTCTACAATTTTGTTTCTGGTGTCCTTTGACAGCTCTTTGGTCTTGGCCATAGTGGAGTTTGGAGTGTGACTGTTTGAGGTTGTGGACAGGTGTCTTTTATACTGATAACAAGTTCAAACAGGTGCCATTAATACAGGTAACGAGTGGAGGACAGAGGAGCCTCTTAAAGAAGAAGTTACAGGTCTGTGAGAGCCAGAAATCTTGCTTGTTTGTAGGTGATCAAATACTTATTTTCCACCATAATTTGCAAATAAATTCATAAAAAATCCTACAATGTGATTTTCTGGATTTTTTTTCTCTCAATTTGTCTGTCATAGTTCACGTGTACCTATGATGAAAATTACAGGCCTCTCTCATCTTTTTAAGTGGGAGAACTTGCACAATTGGTGGCTGACTAAATACTTTTTCCCCCCACTGTATATATATATATATATATATATATATATATATACTACCGGTCAAAAGTTTTAGAACACCTACTCATTCAAGGGCTTTTCTTTATTGTTTACTATTTTCCACATTGTAGAATAATAGTGAAGACATCAAAACTATGAAATAACACATATGGAATCATGTAGTACCCAAAAAAGTGTTAAACAAATCAAACTATATTTTATATTTGAGATTCTTCAAAGTAGCCACCCTTTACCTTGATGACAGCTTTGCACACTATTAGCATTCTCTCAACCAGCTTCATGAGGTAGTCACCTGGAATGCATTTAAATTAACAGGTGTGCTTTCTTAAAAGTTAATTTGTGGAATTTATTTCCTTCTTAATGCGTTTGAGCCAATCAGTTGTGTTGTGATAAGGTATGTAGAAGATAGCCCTATTTGGTTAATGACCATGTCCATATTATGGCAAGAACAGCTCAAATAAGCAAAGAGAAGCGTCAGTCCATCATTACTTTAAGACATGAAGGTCAGTCAATACGGAACATTTCAAGAACTTTGAAAGTTTCTTCAAGTGCAGTCGCAAAAACCATCAAGTGCTATGATGAAACTGGCTCTCATGAGGACCGCCACAGGAATGAAAGACCCAGAGTTACCTCTGCTGCAGAGGATAAGTTCATTAGAGTTAGCAGCCCAAATAAATGCTTCACAGAGTTCAAGTAACAGACACATCTCAACATCAACTGTTCAGAGGAGACTGTGTGAATCAGGCCTTCATGGTCGAATTGCTGCAAAGAAACCACTACTAAAGGACACCAATAATAAGAAGGGACTTGCTTGGGCCAAGAAACACGAGCAATGGACATTAGACCGGTGGAAATGTGTCCTTTGGTCTGGAGTCCAAATTTGAGATTTTTGGTTCCAACCGCCATGTCTTTGTGAGACGCGGTGTGGGTGAACGGATGATCTCCGCATGTGTATTTCCCACCGTAAAGCATGGAGGAGGAGGTGTTATGGTGTGGGGGTGCTTTGCTGGTGACACTGTCTGTGATTTATTTAGAATTCAAGGCACACTTAACCAGCATGGCTACCACAGCATTCTGCAGCAATACGCCATCCCATCTGGTTTGGGCTTAGTGGGACTATCACTTGTTTTTCAACAGGACAATGACCCAACACACCTCCAGGCTGTGTAAGGGCTATTTTACCAAGAAGGAGCGAGATGGAGTGCTGCATCAGATGACCTGGCCTCCACAGTCCCCCGACCTCAACCCAATTGAGATGGTTTGGGATGAGTCAGACCGCTGAATGAAGGAAAAGCAGCCAAGAAGTGCTCAGCATAAGTGGGAACTCCTTCAAGACTTTTGGAAAAGCATTCCAGGTGAAGCTGGTTGAGAGAATGCCAAGAGTGTGCAAAGCTGTCATCAAGGCAAAGGGTGGCTATTTGAAGAATCTCAAATATAAATATAGTTTGATTTGTTTAACACTTTTTTGGTTACTACATTCCATATGTGTTATTTCATAGTTTTGATGTCTTCACTATTATACTACAATGTCGGAAAATAGTAAAAATAAAGAAACACCGTTGAATGAGTAGGGGTTCTAAAACTTTTGACCGGTAGTGCATATACAGTGGGGAGAACAAGTTTTTGATACACTGCCGAGCTGAAGGGTGGGAATAAAAATAACACCAAAAAAGTAATAACTAGTGTAAAATATACTGTGTCCGTAAAATGTGTATAGTATGTACTGTGTAAGCTGGAAGTAGAAGCTTAAGTGTTGTTGTCCAGTAGTTTACTCCAATTAGGGGAACAAATATACATACAGTATTTGATACACCGCCTATTTTGCAGGTTTTCCTACTTACAAAGCATGTAGAGGTCTGTAATTTTTATCATAGGTACACTTCAACTGTGAGAGACGGAATCTAAAACAAAAATCCAGAAAATCACATTGTATGATTTTTAAGTAATTAATTTGCATTATATTGCATGACATAAGTATTTGGTACATCAGAAAAGCAGAACTTAATATTTGGTACAGAAACCTTTGTTTGCAATTACAGAGATCATACGTTTCCTGTAGGTCTTGACCAGGTTTGCACACACTGCAGCAGGGATTTTGGCCCACTCCTCCATACAGACCTTCTCCAGATCCTTCAGGTTTTCGGGGGCTGTCGCTGGGCAATACGGACTTTCAGCTCCCTCCAAATATTTTCTATTGGGTTCAGGTCTGGAGACTGGCTAGGCCACTCCAGGACCTTGAGATGCTTCTTACGGAGCCACTCCTTAGTTGCCCTGGCTGTGTGTTTTGGGTCGTTGTCATGCTGGAAGACCCAGCCACGACCCATCTTCAATGCTCTTACTGAGGGAAGGAGGTTGTTGGCCAAGATCTTGCGATACATGGCCCCATCCATCCTCCCCTCAATACGGTGCAGTCGTCCTGTCCCCTTTGCAGAAAAGCATCCCCAAAGAATGATGTTTCCACCTCCATGCTTCACGGTTGGGATGGTGTTCTTGGGGTTGTACTCATCCTTCTTCTTCCTCCAAACACGGCGAGTGGAGTTTAGACCAAAAAGCTATATTTTTGTCTCATCAGACCACATGACCTTCTCCCATTCCTCCTCTGGATCATCCAGATGGTGATTGGCAAACTTCAGACGGGCCTGGACATGCGCTGGCTTGAGCAGGGGGACCTTGTGTGCGCTGCAGGATTTTTAATCCATGACGGCATAGTGTGTTACTAATGGTTTTCTTTGAGACTGTGGTCCCAGCTCTCTTCAGGTCATTGACCAGGTCCTGCCGTGTAGTTCTGGGCTGATCCCTCACCTTCCTCATGATCATTGATGCCCCACGAGGTGAGATCTTGCATGGAGTCCCCAGACCGAGGGTGATTGACGTCATCTTGAACTTCTTCCATTTTCTAATAATTGCGCCAACAGTTGTTACCTTCTCACCAAGCTGCTTGCCTATTGTCCTGTAGCCCATCCCAGCCTTGTGCAGGTCTACAATTTTATCCCTGATGTCCTTACACAGCTCTCTGGTCTTGGCCATTGTGGAGAGGTTGGAGTCTGTTTGATTGAGTGTGTGGACAGGTGTCTTTTATACAGATAACGAGTTCAAACAGGTGCAGTTAATACAGGTAATGAGTAGAGAACAGGAGGTCTTCTTAAAGAAAAACTAACAGGTCTGTGAGAGCCGGAATTCTTACTGGTTGGTAGGTGATCAAATACTTATGTCATGCAATAAAATGCAAATTAATTACTTAAAAATCATACAATGTGATTTTCTGGATTTTTGTTTTAGATTCCGTCTCTCACAGTTGAAGTGTACCTATGATAAAAACTACAGACCTCTACATGCTTTGTAAGTAGGAAAACCTGCAAAATAGGCGGTGTATCAAATACTTGTTCTCCCCACTGTATGTATATTTGTTCCCCTAATTGGAGTAAACTACTGGACAACAACACTTAAGCTTCTACTTCCAGCTTACACAGTACATACTATACACATTTTACGGACACAGTATATTTTACACTAGTTATTACTTTTTTGGGGTTCTTTTTATTCCCACCCTTCAGCTCCCCTCAACCCCTCCCGTCTGTCTCTGAACACCATCCAGTTTTGATTTGTATTTGCCATATTTTTCAACTGTGCTGTGATGTTTCACAAAAGTTCTGAACCTTTCTATTCTCATAGTTTCCACAGATTGTAAAGTATTATTATATTATTGATCGATTGACTATGACTTTTCAAATCCCCCAACTGTGCTATTTGCAGAGTTAGCTCCATGTAAATGTTGCAATTCTTCAGCCATTCTTGAACCTGCAACCAAAAACAAGTTACATATGGACCAAAACAAATGATCTAATGATTCTGTCTCTTCGCAACAAAATCTGCAGAGCTGGGATGGTTGTATCCCCCATATTTATAACATTCTATTGGTTGCAAGAAATGTTCATAATAATTTTAATTGAATAACTGTACGTTTTGAATCCGGCGTCGTTTTGTTTATCTGTTCATAAACCATGTGCCATAGAATCGGTACATCGAAAATCTCTTCCCAACTGTTTTGCAATCTGTATGGCACAGCTGTCCATTATTTGGTCCTTAAATGAAACTGGTATACTTTTTTATTTATCACAGTTTTCTTTAACCAATTTTGGTCTTTAATGCATCTCCTTACTTTCTTCCCCTTCCACTTGCCTTTTCCATTTTTTTGCAGTAATGCTGCAATTAGTTTGTTGTAATTTTGGATAGAGCAGACATTTCCATATATTATGTTAACTGTATGTGTGGCATAACTCCACCAGTCCTATTTACCGTTTTTAAACATTATTTTCAAAAATTACATTTTTTTAATCAATTAGTATATTTGAGTTTAACCATAATATTTGTTGTAATATTTGTTCTGTCTTTTTCAAATAACCGAAAGTGAGATGTTGTAATCTGAATAAAGGGGAAAAAGGCCATTCTTGAACATGTGGTGAGCCATTCTTACCAATCTGCTGGAGAACCAGTTCGGATTTAAGTATAGCTGTTGTGTGACTGAAGCCTTTAGTGAGATGTCTAACGCTTTCATATTTAATAATTTCTGCCCTCCGAATTCATATTCATTATATAAATTGGCCCGTTTAATTTTGTCTGGCTTGCCGTTCCAAATAAAATGGCAAATGTTTTGCTCATATAATTTAAAAAACAAGTATTTAGGTATAGCCAGGGACATAAGCAAATAATAATAATAATATGCCATTTAGCAGAAATTTTTATCCAAAGCGACTTACAGTCATGTGTGCATAAATCTTTACGTATGGGTGGTCCCGGGGATCTAACCCACTACCCTGGCGTTACAAGCGCCATGCTCTACCAATTGAGCTACAGAACTGGGATATGACTAAAGAGTTTATCAGGGTGATTTTTCCACAAATAGACAGTTATTTTCCATTCCATGGTAGCAAGATCTTATTTATTTTTGCTAACTTTCTATTAAAATGTATTGTAGTGATCTCTCTTTTGACTAACATATTAAAAGTATCTAAAGAGCAGCTTTTTTCCATCTTTCTGCCCATAAATTATGCAGAAAAGCTAATCCATGCTTTTGTCACTTCAAGATTAGACTAGAGCAATGCTCTACTCTCCAGATACCCAGATAAGGCAATAAATAAAATTTAGCTAGTGCTAAATACGTCTGCTAGAATCTTGACTAGAACCAAAAAAATTGATTATATTACTCCAGTGCTAGACCTCTCTACACCAACTTCCTGTTAAGGCTAGGGCTGGTTTCAAGGTTTTACTGTTAACCTACAAAGCATTAGCTGGACTTGCTGCTACATATCGCTGAGGTTTGGTCGTGCTGTACATATCTACACGTACGCTACGGTCACAAGACGCAGGTCACCTTATTGTTCCTAGTATTTCTAAGCAAACAGCTGGAGGCAGGGCTTTCTCCTATAGAACTCAATTTTTATGGAATGGTCTGCCGATCAATGTGAGAAAAGCAGACTCAGTCTCATCCTTAAAGTCTTTACTGAAGACTCATCTCTTCAGTACATCCTATGATTGAGTGTGGTCTGGCCAAGGGGTGCTAAGGTGAATGGCAAGGCACTGGAGTGACGAACCACCCTTGCTGTCTCTGCCTGGCCGGCTCCCCTCTCTCCACTGGGATTCTCTGCCTCTGAAACTATTACGGGGGCTGAGTCAGTAGCTCTCCAATGCCGTCCCTAGGAGGGATGCATCATGTCATGCCAGGCTATTTCGCTATACTCGACTTGAGTGGGTTGAGTCACTGACATCATCTGCCTGTCCGGTTTTGTGCCTCCTCATCGGGCTCTTGGAAAGGGCCTTCCCCAAACTGTTGCCACAAAGTTGGAAGCACAGAATCATCTAGAATGTCATTGTATGATGTAGCGTTAAGATTTTTCTTCACTGGAACTAAGGGGCCTATCCCGAACCATGAAAAACAGCCCCAGGCCATTATTCCTCCTCCACCAAATTTTACAGTTGGCACTATGCATCACCAAACCCAGATTCGTCCGTCGGACTGCCAGATGGTGTATTCCTGGCACCGACGAAGATGGTGGCCTCGTGACTAGGTCTTAGGAAACTTTGCAGTATTTAGTTTTTTTATGTATACTTCTTTACATTATTAGCTCAGCCGGGAAAAACTATTGGATATCAGAGCGGCAGTAACTCACCAGCATTACGACCAGGAATATGACTTTCCCAAAGCAGATCCTTTGTTTGCTCTCCCCAGGGCAACTGAACAGATTCCAGCGGCTGATCCAAAACATCGCCGGCGGAGGAGAGGCACTCAGAGCGACCTGCTGGTTCGACTTAGGAGGTGCACACACCACCCACCACTTCCAAGTATTCTACTCGCTAATGTTCAGTCTTTGGTTAACAAGCTCAACGAACTACGGCAAGGATTTCCTTCCAGAGAGACATCAGGGCCTGTAACATCCTCTGTTTCACGGAAACATGGCTCTCATGGGATATTCTGTCGGAATCGGTCCAGCCAGATGGGTTCTTAGTTCATTGCGCAGACAGGAATAAATATCTCTCCGGGAAGCAGAAGGGCGGAGGTGTGGGTTTCATGATTAACGACTTATGGTGTAATTGTAGTAACATAGGGGAACTCGAGTCCTTCTGCTCACCCGACCTAGAATATCTCACAATCAAATGCCAACCGTATTATCTCCCAAGAGTATTTTCTTGGGAGTCACGGCCGTGTATATCCCCCCTCAAGCCGATACCACGACGGCCCTCAAAGAACTTCACTGGACCTTATGCAAACTGGAAACCACATATCCTGAGGCTGCATTTATTGTAGCCGGGGATTTTAACAAAGCAAATTTGAGGACTAGGTTGCCGAAGTTCTATCAACATATTGACTGTTGTACTCGCGCTGCTAAAATCCTCGACCATTGCTATTCGAACTTCCGGGATGGTTATAAGGCCCTCCCCCACCCTCCTTTCGGCAAATCTGACCACAACTCCATTTTGCTTCTCCCTTCCTATAGGCAGAAACTCAAACAGGAAGTACCCGTGCTAAGGACTATTCAACGCTGGTCTGACCAATCAGAATCCACACTTCAAGATTGTTTTGATCACGCGGACTGAGATATGTTCCGGGTAGCTTCCGGAAATAATTTAAACGAATACACTGAAACGGTGACTGAGTTTATCAGGAAGTGTATATGTGATGTTGTGCCCACTGTGACTATTAAAACCTACCCTAACCAGAAACCGTGGATAGATGGCAGCATTCGCGCAAATCTGAAAGCGCAAACCACCGCATTCAACCATGGCAAGGTGACTGGGATTATGGCAGAATACAAACAGTGTAGCTACTCACTCTGCAACGCAATTAAACTGGCAAAACATCAGTATAGAGACAAAGTGGAGTCACAATTCAACGGCTCAGACACGAGATGTATGTGGCAGGGTCTACAGACAATCACGGACTACAAAAGGAAAACTAGCCATGTCGCCGACACCAACGTCTCGCTTCCAGACAAGCTTAACACCTTCTTCGCCCGCTTTGAGGATAACACAGTGCCACTGACGAGGCCCACTACCAAGGACTGTGGCCTCTCCTTCTTCATGGCCGATGTGATTAAGACACTTAAGCATGTTAACCCCCGAAAGGCTGCCGGCCCAGACGGCATCCTTAGCCGCGTCCTCAGAGCATGCGCAGACCAGCTGGCTGGTGTGTTTACGGACATATTCAATCTCTCCCTTTCCCAGTCTGCTGTTCCCACATGCTTCAAGATGGCCACCATTGTTCATGTACCCAAGAAAGCAAAGGTAACTGAACTAAATGCCTATCGCCCTGTAGCACTCACCTCTGTCATCATGAAGTGCTTTGAGAGGCTAGTCAAGGATCATATCACCTCTACCTTACCTGTAACCCTAGACCGACTCCAATTTGCATACCGCCCCAATAGATCCACAGACGATGCAATCGCCATCACACTGCACACTGCCCTATCCCATCTGGACAAGAAGAATACCTATGTAAGAATGCTGTTCATTGACTATAGCTCAGCATTCAACACCATAGTACCCTCCAAGCTCATCATTAAGCTTGAGGCCCTGGGTCTGAACCCCGCCCTGTGCAACTGGGTCCTGGACTTCCTGACGGGCCGCCCCCAGGTGGTGAAGGTAGGAAACAACATCTCCACTTCGCTGATCCTCAACACTGGGGACCCACAAGGGTGCGTGCTCAGCCCCCTCCTGTACTCCCTGTTAACCCATGACTGCGTGGCCAAGCACGCCTCCAACTCAATCATCAAGTTTGCAGACGACACAACAGTCGTAGGCTTGATTACCAACGATGATGAGACCACCTACAGGGAGGAGGTGAGGGCTCTGGGAGTGTGGTGCCAGGAAAATAACCTCTCATTCAACATTAACAAAACAAAGGAGATGATCGTGGACTTCAGGAAACAGCAGAGGGTGCACCCCGCTATCCTCATCGACGGGACCGCAGTGGAGAAGGTGGAAAGCTTCAAGTTCCTTGGCGTACACATCACCGACAAACTGAAATGGTCCACCCACGCAGACAGTGTGGTGAAGAAGGCGCAACAGAGCCTCTTCAACCTCAGGAGACTGAAGAAATTCGTCTTAGCACCTAAAACCCTCACAAACTTTTACAGATGCACAATTGAGAGCATCCTGTCGGGCTGTATCACCGCCTGGTACGGCAACTGCACCGCCCACAACCGCAGGGCTCTCCAGAGGGTGGTGCGGTCTGCCGAACGCATAACCGGGGGCAAACTACCCGCCCTCCAAGACACATACAGCACCCGATGTCACAGGAAGGCCAAAAAGATCATCAAGGACATCAACCACTCAAGCCACTGCCTGGTCACCCCGCTATCATCCAGAAGGCGAGGTCAGTACAGGTGCATCAAAGCTGGGACAGAGAGAATGAAAAACAGCTTCTATCTCAAGGCCGTCAGACTGTTAAATAGCCATTACTAGCACATTAGAGGCTGCTGCTGAATTTTGAAATCACTGGCCACTTTAAGAAATGGAACACTAGTCACTTTAATCATGTTTACATATCTTGAACTACTCATCTCATATGTATATACTGCATTCTATTCTATAATATTCTACTGTATCTTAGTCCATGCCGCTCTGTCATTGCTTGTCCATATATGTATATATTCTTAAATCCCATTCCTTACTAGTTTTGGGTGTATTGGGTATATGTTGTGAAATTGTTAGATATTACTTGTTAGATATTACTGCACTGTCGGAGCTAGAAGCACAAGCATTTAGCTACACCCACTATAACATCTGCTAAACATGTGCATGTGACAAATAACATTTGATTTGATTTGATTAGAAGCGTGATTCATCACTCCAGAGAACACGTTTCCACTGCTCCAGCCAATTAGTCAAAAGTGGTTTTCTTTGAGACTGTGGTCCCAGCTCTCTTCAGGTCATTGAACAGGTCCTGCCGTCTAGTTCTGGGCTGATCCCTCACCTTCCTCATGATCATTGATGCCCCACGAGGTGAGATCTTGCATGGAGCCCCAGACCGAGGGTGATTGACCGTCATCTTGAACTTCTTCCATTTTCTTCCAGTTGTTGCCTTCTCACCAAGCTGCTTGCCTATTGTCCTGTAACCCATCCCAGCCTTGTGCAGGTCTACAATTGTATCCCTGCTGTCCTTACACAGCTCTCTGGTCTTGGCCATTGTGGAGAGGTTGGAGTCTGTTTGATTGAGTGTGTGGACAGGTGTATTTTATACAGGTAACGAGTTCAAACAGGTGCAGTTAATACAGGTAATGAGTGGAGAACAGGAGGGCTTCTTAAAGAAAAACTAACAGGTCTGTGAGAGCCGGAATTCTTACTGGTTGGTAGGTGATCAAATACTTATGTCATGCAATAAAATGCAAATTAATTACTTAAAAATCATACAATGTGATTTTCTGGATTTTTGTTTTAGATTCCGTCTCTCACAGTTGAAGTGCACCTATGATAAAAATTACAGACCTCTACATGCTTTGTAAGTAGGAAAACCTGCAAAATCGGAAGTGTATCAAATACTTGTTCTCCCGACTGTACATCATATTATAGTATCTGATGGAGTCTGCATGGACCGCCATTGGACTAGGCCTACATAGTGTGGGGTTTCATGAGTCAAATTAAAACTACATGGACGAAGTGAAAGCCAGTTGCTGTCGTGAG
This sequence comes from Coregonus clupeaformis, assembly GCF_020615455.1. Taxonomy (NCBI): domain Eukaryota; kingdom Metazoa; phylum Chordata; class Actinopteri; order Salmoniformes; family Salmonidae; genus Coregonus; species Coregonus clupeaformis. The sequence goes on from NC_059221.1 coordinate 22,768,943, forward strand.
TCTATATTGCGTTCAAAGAGGAAAATGAGGACTTGCAGATGTAAGTCGATCCAAACATTGTTAGCATATAAAATGCACGTTTCTTTACTGTGCTGTATTCCTCTGAGCATGCCAACCAAAACGCACACAAGGATTCGGCACTCCGGAGCGCATCTCTGATTTGGCTCGATGTCTGGAATTCAATCAGCTCAGTTTGAATTGCGTCCTAATCCAGCGAGGGTATCGTTTTCTTAGCAAGGGAGGAGAATTCTCCACCTGGGCTCACTGTGAGAGGACACATACAAATGCTGTAGTCTTCAAACCTTTAGGCATGCTGTAGTCTTCAAATCTGGTGGAGAAGTTGTCCCTCAGCTGCTTGATGAAATCTTCCATCACCTCTGTGACAATGCATCGGCCTGGTCCCTCTGCCTGTTGTTTCTTCAGTGTGCTGAAGTGCAGGTGCCTTCCAGATGACAAGTCAAAATCGAACAACTCAAGCTTCCTGGTAAAGGCCTCAAGTTTTTCCACAATGTCCACGACTGTTTCCCCTCTTCCTTGTAACTGGAGATTTAACCCGTTAAAGTGACAGAATATGTCAGCCAAAAAAGCAGTGTGTGTAGCTTGCAGTTAACGCTTCAATGTTTCTGCGTTGGGCCTCTGTCTGGGGCCGGAAGGCCACTTTGAAAGTTCCATGCTTAGATTCATAATGACGTCTGAGATTGAATTCTTTGCAAACAGCCACATTTTTATTGCAAATAAGACACGCTGGCTTGGCGTATCTTAGTGAAACATTCATTATTGGTTTCAGGTGTGTTAGGCCAGAGTGTCAACCAATAGTATGGCAGACCCCCAGGGCCAGGACTGAGCAGCCCAGCAGCTAGGGATTGCCTAAATAGGTATTTGCCTAAATAGGTATCTCCCCTGACATGGGCATGTTTTCAATACAGACTCCTTTTGTCTTACAGTATTCCATACAAGGCATCCATGAAAGTTGCACAGTATACCCTTAATCTTATAATAAATCAAATCTATTGATACATAACTTGACATTTCTGCCATCCATTGTGACATTGTGGGAGGATAACCAACCTTCCAATTAATGGAAATGTATTTCTTAGGCGCTATACATGCTAGGTTATACAGTTTCTTCTGATAACAGTCAAAAACAGGGAGAACAGAGAATCTGTAGACATGCTGAGAGAAAAGAACATAATCTTTGCCAGAATTCAGCCAGCCTTCACAAGACCATAACATATGCAAATATGTCCCCTTTTGTGTTTTACACCTCCAGCAGAATAATTACATTTCTGTGTGCATGATATTCAATCTAACTGGCATATAGTACATTCTATAGATGGTCTTAAACTGCAGAAATTTATGTCTGAGATTATATGAACATGACTGGGCATTCTAACATACAGTGGGGCAAAAAAGTATTTAGTCAGCCACCAATTGTGCAAGTTCTCCCTCTTAAAAAGATGAGAGAGGCCTGTAATTTTCATCATAGGTACACGTCAACTATGACAGACAAAATGAGGAAAAAAAATCCAGAAAATCACATTGCAGGATTTTTAATGATTTTATTTGCAAAATATGGTGGAAAATAAGTATTTGGTCAATAACCAAAGTTTCTCAATTATTTGTTATATACCCTTTATTGGCAATGACACAGGTCAAACGTTTTCTGTAAGTCTTCACAAGGCTTTCACACACTGTTGATGGTATTTTGGCCCATTCCTCCATGCAGATCTCCTCTAGAGCAGTGATGTTTTGGGGCTGTCGCTGGGCAACACAGACTTTCAATTCCCTCCAAAGATTTTCTATGGGGTTGAGATCTGGAGACTGGCTAGGTCACTCCAGGACCTTGAAATGCTTCTTACGAAGCCACTCCTTCGTTGCCCGGGCGGTGTGTTTGGGATCATTGTCATGCTGAAAGACCCAGCCACGTTTCATCTTCAATGCCCTTGCTGATGGAAGGAGGTTTTCACTCAAAATCTCACGATACATGGCCCCATTCATTCTTTCCTTTACACGGATCAGTCGTCCTGGTCCCTTTGCAGAAAAAACAGCCCCAAAACATGATGTTTCCACCCCCATGCTTCACAGTAGGTATGGTGTTCTTTGGATGCAACTCAGCATTCTTTGTCCTCCAAACACGACGAGTTGAGTTTTTACCAAAAAGTTCTATTTTGGTTTCATCTGACCATATGGTTTCATCTTCCAATCCTCTTCTGGATCATCCAAATGCACTCTAGCAAACTTCAGACGGGCCTGGACATGTACTGGCTTAAGCAGGGGGACACGTCTGGCACTGCAGGATTTGAGTCCCTGGCGGCGTAGTGTGTTACTGATGGTAGGCTTTGTTACTTTGGTCCCAGCTCTCTGCAGGTCATTCACTAGGTCCCCCCGTGTGGTTCTGGGATTTTTGCTCACCGTTCTTGTGATCATTTTGACCCCACGGGGTGAGATCTTGCGTGGAGCCCCAGATCGAGGGAGATTATCAGTGGTCTTGTATGTCTTCCATTTCCTAATAATTGCTCCCACAGTTGATTTCTTCAAACCAAGCTGCTTACCTATTGCAGATTCAGTCTTCCCAGCCTGGTGCAGGTCTACAATTTTGTTTCTGGTGTCCTTTGACAGCTCTTTGGTCTTGGCCATAGTGGAGTTTGGAGTGTGACTGTTTGAGGTTGTGGACAGGTGTCTTTTATACTGATAACAAGTTCAAACAGGTGCCATTAATACAGGTAACGAGTGGAGGACAGAGGAGCCTCTTAAAGAAGAAGTTACAGGTCTGTGAGTGCCAGAAATCTTGCTTGTTTGTAGGTGACCAAATACTTATTTTCCACCATAATTTGCAAATAAATTCATAAAAAATCCTACAATGTGATTTTCTGGAATTCTTTTTCTCAATTTGTCTGTCATAGTTGACGTGTACCTATGATGAAAATTACAGGCCTCTCTCATCTTTTTAAGTGGGAGAACTTGCACAATTGGTGGCTGACTAAATACTTTTTTCCCCCACTGTATCTGTATCCATTCATCATCATCAATAGCGTCTCCCAGTTCTTCCTCACATTTTTGTTTTACATGTTTTGTGTCCTCGGGAAAAGCCTCTATCAACCCTTGATACAGATTGGAAATCAACTTTAGAGGTTTGTCAGACTGCCTTAAAATAGTTTCAATCTTTGAAGCTTCTTGCTTGTCCAGTGTTTGCTGCACAGAGAAAATAAAGTGTTGTATCTGCAAAAATTCACCAAAGCTCCATCACAGACTGGTCTTCCCTGGCTGTCTGACCCTGATGAGACCCCTGTCACCATCTGATCCTGATCCTGCTACGATGAGACATGACAAATAATTACAGTGAGGGAAAAAAGTATTTGATCCCCTGCTGATTTTGTACGTTTGCCCACTGACAAAGACATGATCAGTCTATATAATAAAAAATCCAGAAAAACACATGTCAAAGATGTTATAAATTGATTTGCATTTTAATGAGGGAAATAAGTATTTGACCCCTCTGCAAAACATGACTTAGTACTTGGTGGCAAAACCCTTGTTGGCAATCACAGAGGTCAGATGTTTCTTGTAGTTGGCCACCAGGTTTGCACACATCTCAGGAGGGATTTTGTCCCACTCCTCTTTGCAGATCTTCTCCAAGTCATTAAGGTTTCGAGCATGACGTTTGGCAACTCAAACCTTCAGCTCCCGCCACAGATTTTCTATGGGGTTAAGGTCTGGAGACTGGCTAGGCCACTCCAGGACCTTAATGTGCTTCTTTTTGAGCCACTCCGTTGTTGCCTTGGCCGTGTGTTTTGGGTCATTGTCATGCTGGAATACCCATACACGACCTATTTTCAATGCCCTGGCTGAGGGAAGGAGGTTCTCACCCAAGATTTGATGGTACATGGCCCCGTCCATCGTCCCTTTGATGCGGTGAAGTTGTCCTGTCCCCTTAGCAGAAAAACACCCCCAAAGCATTATGTTTCCACCTCCATGCACAGGAATCCTCATCTCTCCCAAGTGGACATTCTCTCTTTTTCCCCTGACCCATCTGTCTATCTCCTCATTTGAATTCCATGCTGTCACAGTCACTAGCCCATTCAAGCTTAACATCCTTATCATGTATCGCCCTCCAGGTTCCCTTAGAGAGTTCATCAATGAGCTTGACGCCTTGATAAGTTCCTTTCCTGAGGATGGCTCACCCCTCACAGTTCTGGGTGACTTTAACCTCCCTACGTCTACCTTTTACTAATTTCTCTCTGCCTCCTTCTTTCCACTCCTCTCCTCTTTTGACCTCACCCTCTCACCGTCCCCCCCTACTCACAAGGCAGGCAATACGCTTGACCTCATCTTTACTAGATGCTGTTCTTCTACTAATCTCACTGCAACTCCCCTCCAAGTCTCTGACCACTACTTTGTATCCTTTTCTCTCTCGCTCTCCTCCAACACTACTCACTCTTCCCCTACTCAGATGGTAATGCACCGTCGCAACCTTCGCTCTCTCTCTCCCGCTACTCTCTCCTCTTCCATCCTATCATCTCTTCCCTCTGCTCAATCCTTCTCCCTCCAATCTCCTGATTCTGCCTCCTCAACCCTCCTCTCCTCCCTTTCTGCATCCCTTTGACTCTCTATGTCCCCTATCCTCCCAGCCAGCTCGGTCCTCCCCTCCTGCTCCGTGGCTTGACGACTCATTGCAAGCTCACAGAACAGGGCTCCGGGCAGCCGAGCGGAAATGGAGGAAAACTAGACTCCCTGCGGACCTGGCATCTTTTCACTCCCTCCTCTCTACATTTTCTTCCTCTGTTTCTGCTGCTAAAGCCTATGTCTACCACTCTAAATTCCAAGCATCTGCCTCTAACCCTAGGAAGCTCTTTGCCACCTTCTCCTCCCTGCTGAATCCTCCTCCCTCCCCACCCTCCTCCCTCTCTGTAGATGACTTCGTCAACCATTTTGAAAAGAAGGTTGACGACATCCGATCCTCGTTTGTTAAGTCAAATGACACTGCTGGTCCTGCTCACACTGCCCTACCCTATGCTTTGACTTCTTTCTCCCCTCTCTCTCCAGATGAAATCTTGCGACTTGTGACGGCCAGCCGCCCAACAACCTGCCCGCTTGACCCTATCCCCTCCTCTCTTCTCCAGACCATTTCCGGAGACCTTCTCCCTTACCTCACCTCGCTCATCAACTCATCTTTGACCGCTGGCTATGTCCCTTCCGTCTTCAAGAGAGCGAGAGTTGCACCCCTTCTCAAAAAACCTACACTCTATCCCTCCGATGTCAACAACTACAGACCAGTATCCCTTCTTTCTTTTCTCTCCAAAACTCTTGAGCGTGCCGTCTTTAGCCAACTCTCTTGCTATCTCTCTCAGAATTACCTTCTTGATCCAAACCAGTCAGGTTTCAAGACTGGTCATTCAACTGAGACTGCTCTTCTCTGTGTCACAGAGGCTCTCCGCACTGCTAAAGCTAACTCTGTCTCCTCTGCTCTTGTCCTTCTAGACCTGTCCGCTGCCTTTGATAATGTGAACCATCAGATCCTCCTCTCCACCCTCTCCGAGTTGGGCATCTCCGGCGCGGCTCACTCTTGGATTGCGTCCTACCTGACAGGTCGCTCCTACCAAGTGGCGTGGCGAGAATCTGAGAATCTGTCTCCGCACCACGTGCTCTCACCACTGGTGTCCCCCAGGGCTCAGTTCTAGGCCCTCTCCTATTCTCGCTATACACCAAGTCACTTGGCTCTGTCATATCCTCACATGGCCTCTCCTATCATTGCTATGCAGACGACACACAACTAATCTTCTCCTTTCCCCCTTCTGATAACCAGGTGGCGAATCGCATCTCTGCATGTCTGGCAGACATATCAGTGTGGATGACGGATCACCACCTCAAGCTGAACCTCGGCAAGACGGAGCTGCTCTTCCTGCCCGTTCCATGATCTCGCCATCACGGTTGACAACTCCGTTGTGTCCTCCTCCCAGAGTGCAAAGAGCCTTGGGGTGACCCTGGATAACACCCTGTCGTTCTCCGCTAACATCTAGGCGGTGACCCGATCCTGTAGGTTCATGCTCTACAACATTCGGAGAGTAAGACCCTGCCTTACACAGGAAGCGGCACAGGTCCTAATCCAGGCACTTGTCATCTCCCATCTGGATTACTGCAACTCGCTGTTGGCTGGGCTCCCTGCCTGTGCCATTAAACCCCTACAACTCATCCAGAATGCCGCAGCCCATCTGGTGTTCAACCTTCCCAAGTTCTCTCACGTCACCCCGCTCCTCCGCACACTCCACTGGCTTCCAGTTGAAGCTCGCATCTGCTACAAGACCATGGTGCTTGCCTACGGAGCTGTGAGGGGAACGGCACCTCCGTACCTTCAGGCTCTGATCAGTCCCTACACCCAAACGAAGGCATTGCGTTCATCCACCTCTGGCCTGCTGGTTCCCGCTCAGTTCCCGCTCAGCCCATTCAAAACTGTTCGCTGCTCTGGCACCCCAATGGTGGAACAAGCTCCCTCACGACGCCAGGACAGCGGAGTCACTCACCACCTTCCGGAGACACTTGAAACCCCACCTCTTTAAGGAATACCTGGGATAGGATAAAGTAATCCTTCTACCCCCCCCTTACCCCCCCCAAAAATAAATAAATAAATAACATATTGTAAAGTGGTTATCCCACTGGCTATAAGGTGAATGCACCAATTTGTAAGTCGCTCTGGATAAGAGCGTCTGCTAAATTACGTAAATGTAAATGTAAATGTCTACAATCTTGTCCCTGACATCCTTGGAGAGCTCTTTGGTCTTGGCCATGGTGGAGAGTTTGGAATCTGATTGATTGATTGCTTCTGTGGACAGGTGTCTTTTATACAGATAACAAACTGAGATTAGGAGCACTCCCTTTAAGAGTGTGCTCCTAATCTCAGCTCGTTACCTGTATAAAAGACACCTGGGAGCCAGAAAAATCTTTCTGATTGAGAGGGAGTCAAATACTTATTTCCCTCATTAAAATGCAAATCAATTTATAACATTTTTGACATATGTTTTTCAGGATTTTTTTGTTGTTATTCTGTCTCTCACTGTTCAAATAACCCTACCATTAAAATTATAGACTGATCATTTCTTTGTCAGTTGGCAAACTTACAAAATCAGCAGGGGATCAAATAATTTTTCCCTCACTGTACATTGGTGTTCATTTATACATTATATTATCCATGAATAGAATAAATGGTTAAAAAATGTAATTGACCATTATTCCCAGTTCCCAGACTGTAGCCTACCCATCAACTCAAGATGGAACTTTGTATCCATTCACTGATTGTTATACTATACTGCAAAATTCACCTGAGCTCTGTAGACTGGTTTTCTCTGGCTGTCTAACCCTGTAGGGACACCTGTCACCATCTGATCCTGCTAAGACATGATGAGCATAGTGTTGTGTACTGACTGTGCACCATGACAGTGAAGCCTGTAGAGCTGTTTATACCGTGTCAGTGTGAAAAAAGGACAGATCAATAACGTTACATTACTATACTGACTAATAAAAACTCACATTGCGCTGAAATAACTTCAGAATATCAGTCTTCAATCGTTTGGCTGCTGGTTTCATTGTTTGATTCGGGTCTAGTGTGATTGCAATGGTGTAAAGTACTTAAGTAAAAATACTTTCAAGTACTATTTAAGTAGTTTTTTGGGGTATCTGTACTTTACTATTTATATTATTGCCAACTTTTACTTTTACTTCATTACATTCCTAAAGAAACTAATGTACTTTTTACTCCATACATTTTCCCTGACACCCAAAAGTACTCATTACATTTTGACAGGAAAATGGTCCAATTCACGCACTTATCAAGAGAACATCCCTGGTCATCCCTACTGCCTCTGATCTGGCGGACTCACTAAACACAAATGTGTTGGAGTGTGCCCCTACTCTCTGTATATAAATAAAAATAACTGTGCCGTCTGGTTTGCTTAATATAAGGAATTTGAAATGATTTATACTTTTACTTTTGATACTTAAGTATATTTTAGCAATTACATTTATTTTTGATACTTAAGTATATTTAAAACTAAATACTTTTAGACTTTTAGTCAAGTAGTATTTTACTGGGTGACTTTCATGTTTACTTGAGTCATTTTCTATTAAGGTATCTTTACTTTTACTCAAATATGACAATTGAGTACTTTTTCCACCACTGTGTGATTGAGGCAAAAATAATAGCTAAAGTTTGTGAGCTAGCTAGCTAGCTAACGTTAGCCAACTTTAGGCTCGCTCTACTAGCTAATTGTACACTGGTACATCATCAAATTTACTTCTGTTGAAACAAGACAAACAAAGGCTACAAAACATTTCCATACACACAACAGCTGTTAGATACTGCTACCTAACAGAGCCAGAGGCTAGCTAGAGCTGAACTGGCTGTGGTAACTACTAGCGAGCTAACTAGCTGCTACTAGTTCATTCACTTCAGTCGAGAGGGGATAAAACATTAGCTAACGTAACATATCAGGTACACTAGTAGCTCAGCACTGGGAGTATTTTTTATTTTCTTCTGTCAAACAGAAGTTACCTTGCCAGCTAGATCAGTCAACTAAAAAGTAGCCAGTTTCTGCTTGCTTTTACAACTCAGAGAAAAAATACAACACAGACAGCAGCTGCCTCTGTTCATCTCTCCCATGTTGGTCCTATACGCCAGCCTTTCAGAAGCTTTGCCTTCACACAGCCAATCTGCACGCTCTGTGGTGTCTGTGCCACGTTTTGTATCACAGTGCAATGATAAAACTGGTGGGAACAAAAATGCAATTTAAGAATGTGTTTTGAAAGTCCCCATTGAAAGTTGCGCCCCTGCCTCTACCATTAGCAACTGTAATTTAATTTATAGGGTAAATTAGTTGAAATTAAATAGACCGAGAACAGAACTACCGCAACGTTACTTTTGTACCTGCCGGCGGGGCGGGAGTAACACAGCCTTGAGACGGAAGTAACATCTGGCGATGTACTATCAGACAAATGTACTATCAGACATAATTTCATTTGTTTGTGTCGATTCCAATAATTAATGCTATAGGTTCATAATTTATAAAAATGAGCCATGTGTCAACATTGCAATGTAGCGCAACCACAATAGTTTGTCTTACAATGTTAATCGGACTAAAATGGATCACATAATAGCTATATTAACCATAATTTTCTAATCTCACTTTAATGGGAAAATAGTAGAAGATGTTTTTCACCATTTTCAATGACTATTCATGCTTAGCCCTACCAATCAGGTGCGCTCCAGCTGTACTTGTTATGCGCACTCCTCTTGTCTTGATAGAATAAACGTCTTTATTCTCTTCACAAATGGCAAACTCATCATGCTTATCACATTTCCATGGCTTGACATAAGATTTCTACCACTAACCTGTCGATAAAAGCTTATGTGAGAAGCTGATCCATCAAGTAAATTGATTAAGGCAGAATTCTAATGATGTCATATATAATTTTCAAACATTCAGTCAGTAACATGTTGATATTTTGCTAACATTATAAAAGCAATATGAACTAGAGGAGACAATGGCCTGTGCTTAAACATTTATTTTATTTTATTCCAGGTCAACAGTTTACGTTGTGTTACTTTCGTCCTACCCGTCTCTCCTGTAATTTCTCCCAGGCTAACACCCAAGACTAGCTAGCATGATACTTGAAACCTATGCTGTCATTTAGTCAATAGATGGGTTAAGAAAATGACATACAGTGGGGAGAACAAGTATTTGATACACTGCCGATTTTGCAGGTTTTCCTACTTACAAAGCATGTAGAGGTCTGTAATTTTTATCATAGGTACACTTCAACTGTGAGAGACAGAACTTTAAACAAAAATCCAGAAAATCACATTGTATGATTTTTAAGTAATTAATTTGCATTTTATTGCATGACATAAGTATTTGATACATCAGAAAAGCAGAACTTAATATTTGGTACAGAAACCTTTGTTTGCAATTACAGAGATCATACGTTTCCTGTAGGTCTTGACCAGGTTTGCACACACTGCAGCAGGGATTTTGGCCCACTCCTCCATACAGACCTTCTCCAGATCCTTCAGGTTTCGGGGCTGTCGCTGGGCAATACGGACTTTCAGCTCCCTCCAAATATTTTCTATTGGGTTCAGGTCTGGAGACTGGCTAGGCCACTCCAGGACCTTGAGATGCTTCTTACGGAGCCACTCCTTAGTTGCCCTGGCTGTGTGTTTTGGGTCGTTGTCATGCTGGAAGACCCAGCCACGACCCATCTTCAATGCTCTTACTGAGGGAAGGAGGTTGTTGGCCAAGATCTCGCGATACATGGCCCCATCCATCCTCCCCTCAATATGGTGAAGTCATCCTGTCCCCTTTGCAGAAAAGCATCCCCAAAGAATGATGTTTCCACCTCCATGCTTCACGGTTGGGATGGTGTTCTTGTGGTTGTACTCATCCTTCTTCTTCCTCCAAACATGGCGAATGGAGTTTAGACCAAAAAGCTCTATTTTTGTCTCATCAGACCACATGACCTTCTCCCATTCCTCCTCTGGATCATCCAGATGGTGATTGGCAAACTTCAGACGGGCCTGGACATGCGCTGGCTTGAGCAGGGGGACCTTGCGTGCACTGCAGGATTTTAATCCATGACGGCGTAGTGTGTTACTAATGGTTTTCTTTGAGACTGTGGTCCCAGCTCTCTTCAGGTCATTGACCAGGTCCTGCCGTGTAGTTCTGGGCTGATCCCTCACCTTCCTCATGATCATTGATGCCCCACGAGGTGAGATCTTGCATGGAGCCCCAGACCGAGGGTGATTGACCGTCATCTTGAACTTCTTCCATTTTCTAATAATTGCGCCAACAGTTGTTGCCTTCTCACCAAGCTGCTTGCCTATTGTCCTGTAGCCCATCCCAGCCTTGTGCAGGTCTACAATTTTATCCCTGATGTCCTTACACAGCTTTCTGGTCTTGGCCATTGTGGAGAGGTTGGAGTCTGTTTGATTGAGTGTGTGCACAGGTGTCTTTTATACAGGTAACGAGTTCAAACAGGTGCAGTTAATACAGGTAATGAGTGGTGAACAGGAGGGCTTCTTAAAGAAAAACTAACAGGTCTGTGAGAGCCGGAATTCTTACTGGTTGGTAGGTGATCAAATACTTATGTCATGCAATAAAATGCAAATTAATTACTTAAAAATCATACAATGTGATTTTCTGGATTTTTGTTTTAGATTCCTTTCTCTCACAGTTGAAGTGTACCTATGATAAAAATTACAGACCTCTACATGCTTTGTAAGTAGGAAAACCTGCAAAATCGGCAGTGTATCAAATACTTGTTCTCCCCACTGTATGTTTGGAACCTTAAACAACTAAACACAACTCTACATCCGAAAAATACTTCCTGGTCCGTTTATTTTTAAACTTACGTCGCTCAAAACCACTTTTTGTTGATAACTTGACGAAACATGGTGAGACTGGTCTGTTTTTTTTTGCAGAGAGGTCGTCCTCCACATTAGGAAGGTGCTGACTTCACTACGTCATTGTAGCTTATATTATCTGAGAAAATGGGAGTGTTACTTTTGCCTATGTTACTTTCGTCCCGGCTCTCCCCTACACTACACCAGTGTTTCCCAACTTCAGTCCTCCACTACCCCCAACAGCACACATTTTTGTTGTAGCCCCTCACAAACTCACCTAATTCAACTCATTGAGGGCTTGATGATTACTTGACACATGTAATTAAGTGTGCTTGTCTGGGGCTACCACAAAAATGTGTAACGTTGGGGTAGTGGAGGACTGGAGTTGGGAAACACTGGTGTAGTGTAGGGGAGAGCCGGGACGAAAGTAACACTCCCATTTTATCAGATATCTGCACTCCACAACCAGAGAGTGTGTATAAATTGAGGAAAATATGGAACATGAACATTCCTGAATGACTCTGAATCAATCATACCGTGTCATACTTACAAGCTTCCTGGATATGGTCGTATTAATCTTTTTATTTTCTCTGACTAAGTACATGAAGTGTTTCTCATAAATTTAGGGAATTATGCAGATTATTTACAGAGAAATGCATGTGCTAGCTTCCTTCCACCATGTCTCAAAGATACGGACATGTACTAGGTCTTCTCTGTTTCATGGCTTTGGTGAAAAAGTGAAATTGAAAACTCTTGCAATATAAACTGCAAATCACAGGTCTTGTGATATTTTGATGTCTGACCCACGGCCTCAGATCTCGTTCTAGTATCGGTCTCTGCAATACGTCAAATCGTACACAGGGAACACTGCTGTAGTAGAGGTCTTCCTCAAATGTCATGTCATTATAGTCTGGGCCCCTCACTGAGGTGATTAAACTCCTTGTCAACAGCTTCTCTTTGTGATTCTTAAAATTGATTGTATCCTGGTGACAGTCTGTTGACCCCATGGTAACTTGACACAGTTGCCGTGGTAGTGGTAGGCTACATCAGGCTATTCCCCGTGACCAAAACCAAGCAAGTGGGCTTCTTTTCCCATGGCTTGCTCAAGGTGGTGGTATGACACTTTGATTCTGCAGCCATTTGAAATAAGACCCAATGACTTTGGTTGGAAAACCAAAATCCCAATCTGCACTAATTTCTTTTACAGCAACACACACATTTACCAGAATGATGTTGAATAACAAAAAAACACTCACTTTAATGAGGAATTTGCATGATTTCAGAGCTTCCTGTAGAATGATGAGCTACATATATGTAATGTCCTTGTCTGATGTTGTATAAATAATGTGAGTACTTTTTGCTTGTTGCCAACAAACAGCGCCTGTTACAAAAGGTTTGTATGACTTAATGATCAGGTAATCTATGAGTTGTAACACACTGCCAGGACACACTACAGAAATGATTTAAAGAATGGTACTCAATATCTCTAAATGGGAAAAAAATTGAATAATCTTGTCACGATCGTCGAAGGAGGAGGACCAAGGCGCAGCGTGATACTCGTACATCTTATTTTATTAAGTGTACACACGAATAAACAAAACAATAAACGATACGTGAAGTCCAACGGTACTAACACAAACCAAAAGGAACAAGATCCCACAAACACTGTGGGAAAACTGGCTGCTTAAGTATGGCTCCCAATCAGAGACAACAAGCAACAGCTGATACTCGTTGCCTCTGATTGAGAACCACACTGGCCAACATAGAAACACAATACTAGAATAGAACGTAGAACCAAAACACATAGACTCTACACACCCTGGCTCAACATATTAGAGTCCCCAGAGCCAGGGTGTGACAAATCTGATGACTAAAGGCAAATCTAAGTCCTTTTGGTCCCTTAGATGGCCGTACCATGTGCTTTACACTTGAACATACAGGGCATGCTATCTGGCACAAGAGTTTCTTTCCTATATCACATTTCCCAGTTCTGTGGTATGGTTGAATAGCTGCAAAATGGCAAGATTTATTTTCTAAAAATACATTAAATTGGAGAACTGTAAACACAAAACACCAAGGTAGTCTTGGCGTTTGTAAAGATGAAGAAAATAATTCCATAGAATTTCAGCAGTGTATTGCACTTTTCCTTTCCAATATTTCCATTCAGTGGTTCTTTCATTTGCAGGATGTGAGTGGGGCACTTCACAATGAGATGGCAAGGCTATCTCGTTGAAAGAAAATGAAAAAGCTTATTTGGAAAGATGTGTGCCTGTCATCCATTGATTGACACCAAGCAACTGCAACAAGAAGAAAAGCTTAAAACCACATGCGTTCGGTGCTGCTAAATCATACGCTATGCTATCATACACTGCCTTACCATCTCTGACACTCTCTTCTGTCCCTGGCCTGCAAGACAATCCCTCAACCTACTTATATTCACGTATCACTCTGTTCTCTTATCTTCAGAACAGCTGTTACCTTGAGGAGAATTTGAATGATATTCCCCAGAAGTTAGTTCTCTGAAACGTCCAAATGACCCTTCATCTGAAGGGGAGTTGATTGTTTTGTGAAGTATTTGTCTGTGAAGTAGGCCATTAACAAACTCTGGTAGATACCTAAACTTTATGTTTGTTCTCGTTTCAGCCAAGGACATGGTGGACGTGTGCAGTATGAGTCTCTAAGGAAAATGGCTGCCATTGGCTGAGATCCCAGATATCACTCAGGAGAACCACTGCATCAGACAGGACAACTCTGTGGCTCACTGGTAAGAGTTCCCCTCTGTGTAACATCACGCCTCAGACTCTGAGTCACTCTTTCTCTAGTTAAATTTTACGATCTACATATCTCGACATTATTTCTCTTGGCCCTTTCGCCCTGACCCAGCTGTGTGGCATCCTATAAACTCCCCCCTAAGGGTTTATTGTCTTCCCTGCTGATCCTCCATTGTCTGTCTGTCTGTCTGTTGTCTGCAATGTGATGTCTGAGGCCTCTGCACTGCATTACTCCTACGCAAAATTGATCCTCAGCAATCAAATGCCTGAGCAAGCAAATCAGGCCTAATGGTAATCACCTTTCTGAATGTGAGTGGGTTGTCCTGTTTGTCAGACAAGAGTACAAAGTTGATGTCTATTTTAAGCTTTTCTTCTGCTTACCCCTCTACAGCTGTGTCCACTTAGCAGCGGTGGAAAAAGCACCCATTGTCATACTTGAGTAAAAGTAAAGATACCCTAATAGAAAATGACTCAAGTAAAAGTGAAAGTCGCCCAGTACAATCCTACTTAAGTATCAAAAGTAAATGTAATTGCTAAAATATACTTAAGTATCAAAAGTAGAAGTAAAAGTATAAATCATTTCAAATTCCTAATATTAATAAAATCATACGGCACCATTTTCTTGTTTTTTAAATGTACGGATAGCCAGGGGCACGCTCCAACACTACGACATCATTTACAAATGAAGCAAGTGTTTAGTGAGTCCGTCAGATCAGAGGCAGTAGGGATGACCAGGGATATTCTCTTGATAAGTGTGTGAATTAGACAATTTTCCTGTCCTGCTAAGCATTCAAAATGTAATGAGTACTTTGGGTGTCAGGGAAAATGAATGGAGTAAAAAGTACATAATTTTAACCCATCTATAGGAAAGTAAAGTACAGATACCCCAAAAAACTACTTAAGTAGTATTTTAAAGTATTTTTACTTAAATACTTTACACCACGGCCACTTAGAGCCCTCAAGCTTGACTTGGTTTTTAAACAGCCCTCAGACGATTATTGGGGTTCACACTCAGGCTAAATTGTGCACACTTGTGTGTTTGCATTAATACATTTTGGGAGATACAGTGAGGGAAAAAAGTATTTGATCCCCTGCTGATTTTGTACGTTTGCCCACTGACAAAGAAATGATCAGTCTATCATTTTAATGGTAGGTTTATTTGAACATTGAGAGACAGAATAACAACAACAAAATCCAGAAAAACACATGTGAAAAATGTTAGAAATTGATTTGCATTTTAATGAGGGAAATAAGTATTTGACCCCCTCTCAATCAGAAAGATTTCTGGCTCCTAGGTGCCTTTTATACAGGTAACGAGCTGAGATTAGGAGCACACTCTTAAAGTGAATGCTCCTAATCTCAGTTTGTTACCTGTATAAAAGACACCTGTCCACAGAAGCAATCAATCAATCAGATTCCAAACTCTCCACCATGGCCAAGACCAAAGAGCTCTCCAAGGATGTTAGGGACAAGATTGTAGACATACACAAGGCTGGAATGGGCTACAAGACCATCGCCAAGCAGCTTGGTGAGAAGGTCACAACAGTTGGTGCGATTATTCGCAAATGGAAGAAACACAAAAGACCTGTCAGTCTCCCTCGGCCTGGGGCTCCATGCAAGATCTCACCTCGTGGAGTTGCAATGATCATGAGAACGGTGAGGAATCAGCCCAGAACTACACGGGAGGATCTTGTCAATGATCTCAAGGCAGCTGGGACCATAGTCACCAAGAAAACAATTGGTAACACACTACGCTGTGAAGGACTGAAATCCTGCAGCGCCCGCAAGGTCCCCCTGCTCAAGAAAGCACATATACATGCCCTTCTGAAGTTTGCCAATGAACATCTGAATGATTCAGAGGAGAACTGGGTGAAAGTGTTGTGGTCAGATGAGACCAAAATGGAGCTCTTTGGCATCAACTCAACTCGCCGTGTTTGGAGGAGGAGGAATGCTGCCTATGACCCCAAGAACACCATCCCCACCGTCAAACATGGAGGTGGAAACATTATGCTTTGGGGGTGTTTTTCTGCTAAGGGGACAGGACAACTTCACCGCATCAAAGGGACGATGGACGGGGCCATGTACCATCAAATCTTGGGTGAGAACCTCCTTCCCTCAGCCAGGGCATTGAAAATGGGTCGTGGATATGTATTCCAGCATGACAATGACCCAAAACACACGGCCAAGGCAACAAAGGAGTGGCTCAAGAAGAAGCACATTAGGGTCCTGGAGTGGCCTAGCCAGTCTCCAGACCTTAATCCCATAGAAAATCTGTGGAGGGAGCTGAATGTTCGAGTTGCCAAACGTCAGGCTCGAAACCTTAATCACTTGGAGAAGATCTGCAAAGAGGAGTAGGACAAAATCCCTCCTGTGATGTGTGCAAACCTGGTGGCCAACTACAAGAAACATCTGACCTCTGTGATTGCCAACAAGGGTTTTGCCACCAAGTACTAAATCATGTTTTGCACAGGGGTCAAATAATTATTTCTCTCATTAAAATGCAAATCAATTTATAACATTTTTGACATGCGTTTTTCTGGATTTTTTTGTTGTTATTCTGTCTCTCACTGTTCAAATAAACATACCATTAAAATAATAGACTGATCATGTCTTTGTCAGTGGGCAAACGTACAAAATCAGCAGGGGATCAAATACTTTTTTCCCTCACTGTACCTTCTACATCCATGCAGTGACCGGCATGATAACGATAAGGCAAGACCCACTTCCATAATGAGTCCAACATAAGGTGTTACCGAATAGATTAGTTTCATATGACATTTTAGTTACCGGTGTGGCACTATCAATAAATCATGTTAATTCTGCATTGATCACCATGGTTGTCATGGTTGTCATGGTAATCAATATGCTGGTAGTGTTGGCCTTAGTACTCTACAATGGTTTGGCCTGTGATATTCTCAGTGCTATTCTCTGTCAAGAGTATACACTCTTAGAAAAAAGGGAACCCTTTTTTGGTTTCTGGTAGAACACTTTTGGGTTCCATGTATGAAAAAATAAAAATAAAAATGTATGCACTCACTAACTGTAAGTTGCTCTGGATAAAAGCGTCTGCTAAATGACTAAAATGTCAAATGTATGTAGAACCCTCTGTGGAAAGAGTTCTGTATATAACCCAAAACGGTTCTACTTGGAACCAAAAGGGTTCTACCTGGAACCAAAAAGGGCTCTTCAAAGGGTTATCCTGTGGGGACAGCCGAAGAACCCTTTAAGGTTCTAGATAGCACCTTTTTTTTTAAGAGTGTAGATTGTATCTTATGGATTGAAGGCTGATGAATGAAAAGTGTTCATGAACATGATCCTGCAGATAGAAGCCAGAGCAGTAGTTTACTACTGATAATCCACTCAGAAGTACACTGACAGACCTAGCTCGGTTGTCCAAGGCCAGTCTGTATAGTTAACATTAAATAAATTAGGAAAGTTGGTAAGTTTACATATATTCACTGAAGCTGATTTGCACGACACTGTATGGAGGACTTTAGAGAGATATGCTGAAGTCAGTCCCTGTGTCAGATACAACCAAGTTTATAGAGTAACACTCAGGCCCACCATTTGCATACAGTATTGCGCTCATTTACTATCCTACCAATGAATGTAGCTTATCATCTCAGACATTGAGCCGGTTTGAAATATGACCCAACTGCATGATAAGATAGTTATCCTGCCAGATACAGTGTAGGGCACAGTGACCAACAGAGTATAGGCTTTTTAGGCCAGTGATACCAGAATAGGGTGTCAGCAGTGGTTTTGATTGTGACAACAGCTGGTTGGACAGCCATTTTAAGTGTCTCTGTCCCTATCTGTTAGCAGCAGTACAGTTGACCACCTGTCACTCTCACCAGGCCGCAGTGACATCATGATGCTGGTCACAGATTATAGTCATCCAAGGCATAGCCTAGTAGCCGCCAACTTGGGCTGTGACGGTCATGAATTTTGGATGATGGTTATTTGTCTGTCAAAGAGCAGGGTTACCGTTATAATCATTTGAATAGGCACAAAATAAATACATTTGCACTTTTTCTCCTCTGCTCTGCTCCTGACGGCACAGAGTGTCTTGTTTTTGGTAAGCCATTGGGTGCACATACTGTATTTAATGATACTCGTTTGCTACCTTGCTGAAACAAGGAGCAACAAACTTTCATCACGTTGTAAAGAGTTCATTGTTACCACAGTTTGTCAACATGAAAATGTTCATATTTTTTTTTTAAAGATATATATATTTTGATATATATTATACAGAAGAGTATTAGGGCCAAGTGAAGATAATAAATAAATAAACAGTGAAGGGTGGTGATACTGGAATAATTATTTTTGCATGGATAGTATATACTTAAAAAAAAGTGGCAATATTTCAAGAATAAAGTCTAAATTAAATTTGCTCTTTAAATTTGCTACTTTATTCAAAAAATATTGCCACTTTATTCAAAAAATATTGCCACTTTATTCACAAAATTAAATTTAGACTTTATTCTCAAAATATCTCAATTTTATTCTTTAAATATTGCCAATTTTTTAAAGTACTATCGTGCAACAAAAAATATTATCCTAGTACCACCACCCGTCGCTGTTTATATATTTTTCTCTTCACTTCTCTGATACTCTAATATTAAAACGTTATGACGGTTATTTTATTTTCATGATGGGGAATGGTCTTCATCCATAATCGTCGGTTACACAATTATACAATTATCGTGCCAGCTTTACTGCCAATTCCTATAGTCATTGTCACACCATAGGAGTTGGCAAGATGACACCATCAGATATGGGACCAGGCTACCCAAGTCAGGCCAGCAGCAAGTAGCAATTAGAAGAGAATGAAGAACATTGCAATGGGGTACCTATCAGTCTTTGAACTTTGCTGATTGCTACTGCAAGTGCTGCAGAAGATAGAGATGTCAGAAAAAGCCAGTAAAATGTTAAGGCTGCACTAAAGTTGAATGTATTAGGTTTATGAGTTTCATTTTGCAGACAAGTTCAGCAGAACTAGACTCGGAAAGAGACATCTTTCTCACAATGAAATAGTAAAATGTGGTGTAAATGTTCGAATAGAGTACAGGAAATAGCTGAATGGTAGATTTGCAAGGATAAAATAAAATCATTGTGCTTGGTATCTGGTGTTTGCATGGATGGCACTGTAAATGGGATCAAAAATACAATAGTGCATTAGTACAGGAGATGAAAGCCCTACAAAATAGCCTCTCCACACGTGAAATGGACTGGTAAAGGTTATATAATAGTAATGAAGGTGATTGCAAATGGATTTTACCAATCAATTCCCTCACCTATTACTAAGGAGAGACATACTTTATCCCACCCCCACATTATGCTATTTTCTATTTTTTCATCCTCCATAATCTCTAAACCCCCTGTTTTTTGAGCAGGCATGTAATTTAACTCACTAATGAATTCAAGAGATACCACAAGCCTGCTCAATTCTCCTATCGATTCCTCTCATTCACAGGCCTAACGCAGGATTGACTGAAACAAATAATTCTTAACTAAAGCAGGCTAACAGGATATGAGGATATCTCTGAGGTCTATCTGGTATCCTCATTGTCCTTCTCTCCTCTCACAGAATGGCAGCTAGCTGCCTGAAGGATATACCCCAGTAGGTCTGGTTTAAAGATAACATACAGTACTCACGTGAGCCAAAGCCTTCATATAGCTGAGTTAGGTCAGGTGATCCACTCTATAGTACCTAACAACAAAATAAATTAGTTTATTTTGAAACTTGATGATGTGACCTAAGAGCAGTATATTAAACACTAACTGGCAAAGCATGTTATTACAGTGTTGTTATCAGAGCAATTACCGTGTAATAACACATGTATTAGAGTGTTACAAATTTGAATTCTAAAAATAGAAGAAGAATATAAATAGAAGAATTAACATCCTTTATGTGATTAATAGTTTCAAATTGGTAAGCCAGAACAGACCTGGAACCAAGCTAGAATATGTTACACCTCCTGGCTCTTGGCCTGACAGGTAAACATTTTATCACCCATAATCAGATAGTCTCCTGCACTGTGTCACCTCTTTTCCCCATCTCACCTGTGCCTTTGTCAGGCTGCTCACTGCTTACAGCGACTGGGCCAATCCAACACTTTCCAATCAAGTGGTCACCCTCAGTCATCTCCCACTGACAGCTTTAAGTAGCCATAAATAAGCGCCGGCTCGAGCTCCTCGTTTGTCATGTACGACCCGGCCGGACTGCTGTAGATCTGCCCTTTTAGAGACCATAGCTCTGCTTATACAGCCGCTGTCCCCAGCAAGGCAATGCTGCATGGGGAATGATGGCAACAAATACTCTGGAATAATAATGGGGCCTTGCTCCTCGGTAATGATGGAAGAGCTCCACTTGTAAAAAATAAAAAACATTTATAAGCTTTAATTGTATTAAACAACTGAAACTCCATTAGTACCACCACATAATTTACTCCATGGGAGACCCCTAGAGGGACATTTGGGCAGGCAGAGAAAAAGGTAATTACATTTGAACTACTACCTATATCCCCGGCTCCCAACCACATCCATTGTGGTCCCATGTAGCTCAGTTGGTAGAGCATGGCGTTTGCAACGCCAGGGTTGTGGGTTCGATTCCCATGGGGGGGCCAGTATAAAAATGTATGCACACACTAACTGTAAGTTGCTCTGGATAAGAGCGTCTGCTAAAATGTAAATGTAAAAATAGGATTCCTTCATTATTATTGCATGGGTTCCTGGTATCTAGAACAGGTGTGTGTATTAGATCATGTGCAGTCCCTCGCCTTCTGTATCCACAAGTCAATATTCAAATAAATTCTTAGACATACTATTATTTCCATAACCTAGTCAGGTTACCAACATGTAACTAACTGTACATTGACCACATAAAATTGAATTCAAAATGGTGTTTATTTTGCTTCAATTGTCATGAGATGTTGAAGTTGAAATTAGATTATATAAAAGCTGAAAAAAACCTCCGTAGGGCATCCTATTTATGTATAATACTTGAGCAAATAGTAGGCAATTCATGGAATCCCCCACGTTTGCCTCCATTGCATTCTCCCACTCACTGGCGGACATACCATTAGGCAGAAGAGTCAATTGACTCAGGCCTCACATCATCAAGGGGCCTCATAAGCTGGGCATAAATCTTCTGTTTTTTACAACAACAGAAAAACTACAAAAAAACTTTGAACTGATATGGATTTAAACAAATATATATCCTTTCAATGTTATTAAATAACACTTTATATGGAAGAGGTGTAGTTTATATTATAAACGATTGATAACATTGCTATGCATTTTCCACATTTCTCAGACAGAATCATACTGTGAAACGTCTGTTGTTTGTGAATGTGCCTGGTGCCTGCTCTCACTTACCTGAGTCCCATTCAAGCTTTCACAATAACATCTCAAGAGAGCTCTAACTGCTTCTCTTGATGGCTGGTGGTTGCAATTCAACCTACTCTCTTCTTTCAATATATTCTCTCTACTTTGCTCCACCATGTTCAGGGTTGAGTATGTGCATTAATCTAAATGGTGTGGGAGGAGGACAGGTATCATTTAGCAACAGCATCAGGTAGAAGACAATCTAAACCTATGGCTGTGCTATCAAATAGTTAATTGTTTTTTACCCACTCTGTCCTCTCCCCACAGGTCCTAATCATGCATGGAGAGAAACGTAAAATGGGAATTCTATCGACTGTTGCAAATGTGACCTTGTTAACCGTCCCAGATATAGGCAGAGAGGCAAAGATGGAGGATGATTGATTCAAGCCAGACTATAAAATTGTTAGAAACATACATTAGTTACCATGTTAGTAAAGTGGAAGCATTGTTTTCAACAGCCGGTCAAGATGGAATCCTTGCACCTCACAGTGAGGTATTGTGTAATGGCTCATCCAGATTGTCTCGATGGTAGCCATTAAAGAAAGACACTGGAGATAATGGTTGGTGTCATTGAGTTGTACTGTATGTAAGACAATGATTAGACAATGTGTTTATGACAAGGTAATAGATGTGGTAAAGAGGTCAATGGAATACAGACCGTGGGGGATAGAATAAGGACGTCGGATTGGCGCACATTCAACAAATCTGTTCTAACAAATTGGATATTCGTCAAATCCGTCATGATTGATGTATTGTAACAGGCCCACAATGTGGTTGCTAAAGTCCGATTTGGATATTTTGGCTGTTTTCGCTGCATAACATTTAGAAGTTGTCCCTTCTCAGGTTTAGAAGAAGTGACTGCTAAATGCTAACTCCCATTCATATAAGCTGGTAGCATAGCTAGCATACAGAAATCAGTGGTGGTAGTCAAAGTCGTTTTTAACTGTAATGCAGTTGATTGGTGACGATGACATTAATATGTATTGGGGTTGACATCCCATAGGTGTCATGCCCATAAGGGGCACAGGGGCACGTGCCCCCTCAGATTTTCCTGTTAAATCTTTTAAAATAATAATAATAATAATAATTGTATTACAACAAATGTATCTGTAACACTACTAGCCACCTAGCAATTTTATGAAGGTGACTTTAGCTAGCCCAGATAGGTTCCCAATTTCTCAACCTCATAACTAACTGCCAAGAATCCATTTCAGGCTATCAAGTTAGTGTAGCTAGCTTGTCTAACTATCTTAGCTGGCATGCTTGCTGGCAAGGTTGGTAGACTTAAGAAAAGCAAGCATTAACTAAATGTACTGAATAAGACTCACATTCCTTTCAATCTTTTATCCAGATTTTAGCATATATTTAGTTACTTAAAAAAAAAAAACACCAGTCAGGAGGACACAGACAGCTCAAGAGGTATGCTTAGATATGCAGAAAAAAATACACATTTTTGACAGAATTAAGCATAATGATTATGGTTCTAGATTGCAGGAAAAAGCTGTTTCAGGTGTTTGAAAATGTCTAAATTCTCCAACTTCAGGGGGTGCATCCATACAAGCATTATACTCCGATTTTTACATAAACATAGTGTGAAATACACATATAAACAATAGCGTAAATTAAGGCTAAATTTGCCGGGGGGCAATGAGGAGATTTGGGATCTTTCCCCCACGTGTTTCATTGGCATTTCCATAGTTTTTGTCGAGTTCCATTGGCCTCTTTACTGCATCAATTGGGAATAATATTACGCTGCTCTTTATAGAAGGCAATGTGCTGTGAAACAATCACTTCTATGCGTTCTAACAATTAGGATATCTGCATTCTACAATAATGTCACAGAGGGAGCCGAGGTAGGCCTAAAATGTAGCTTTCTGGATAATTAATGGGTCATTATGTTGCCGTTACAACCCTATCGTACACTGTGCAAGACGTCTAATTTTCAGTAAATTAGGGTTATTGTAACACATTAGCAACTCTGCCCAGCATTCAATCTACCAAAGGAAGCTTCTAATTGATACATCATAGAAATGAGCATTGCAGGGAAGGTATACTAAAAATCTGAAATGTGTGAAAAGTTATACAATGCACAGGAAGGAAAACACAATGTATATAATGGCACATGCATTAAGCCCGGTCAATTAAATGGAAAACAAACTGGTATTTCACTTGGTTATAGAGTTGGTTTCCCATTAGTGTGAGTGGCAGACACTATAGTAAATCAGATGGTGTTTGTGTGGCAGCTGTTGTCTGTGACACTATGATTGTGATTCATAACAGGGTCATGGGTACACAAGTTCTCCTCTCCACACCTAATGGATGACATTTCTCCAGACTGCCACCGAGGATCGCTGAGGAGGTTAAATGAATTCTGATTGCACTCTGGCTGACAAATACACAGATGGTGGTGGGGCGAGGTGGGCCTGGCTCTTCAAAATAAATGGACAGAAATTATATGCCATTGGTGCTCACTGTCACTGAGAGCACTCCAACAGCAGAGGAATGTGGGTTTGAGGCCTCCCATGCAGTCACTTTGAGTGTATGGAGAGAATCAGTTCAATTTATGAAGCTATTGATGTAAAGTGCCCCCGCAATTCCCAACGTGGCATATAGGTAGCATTTCTGACACCGTCTCTTGCCTCTCTGTGCCACCCAACATTTCGGTCTTCTATATTTACTTTCGTACCATGATATTTCTGCAAGTGATCTTAGAGGATAAAATGGATGTTGAGTCGTTCATTATGTTATTTATAGAAATTCAATTACAGAATGATAGTGATCACGATGGTGAAGATTACACACCAAACAACCTTGCTGTTAGCTGTTTTATAAAGCAAAAGCGAGCTCACTTAAGCCGCGTCAGGTGTCAACTTTACAAGCCTAGAATACACAGCCAGTGCCACTGAGAATAAACATGTAAATCGCCAGATGAATCACTGATTGAGTGAGCATTGGTAATTATCTGCTTAGATTATTAATGATGGCATCTGCCAATGTATGGCCATTTAGTTATGGCTATTGTCTCAGGGCCTACTCTAATTTTCTATCTACTATCCAAATGTTTCCCCAGAGCTCTCCCCCTCAGCAATTAGTGGATCCTACTCAGCACCCTTTCAAATGAGCTGGAGATCAGAACGTTAAACGCATTGGAAGTGCTTTTAGGGGACATCATTGTCCTGGAGAGCGTCTCAGTTTGGTAGGGATCGTAATGGATACTGGATATCAAGTGAAACCTTTTCTGCATCATTGTTATTATTGGTGTTGCAGGGTATGAATTTAGCAGCAGCCCACCAACCCAATGCAGGTACAAATCACAGGCTGCTTGTCAATCTGTCAACCTCAGATGCCACTTTGGAGGCTAACAGTTTAAATTGTGTTATGGTATGGTATCAGGTGTAGACAGCAGTAAACATGGTGAAGTTTAGCATTTTGACATGTCCAGCTGTGCGGTGCCCATTGAAGCCTCCCTCCCAGACGAGCTTAACACATTCTATGCTCGCTTCGAGGCAGACATTACTGAGCCATCCAGGAAGACTCTCGCTGCTCTGGACGACAAGTTGCTTTCGCTCTCCGAGGCTGACGTGAGGAAAACTCTCAAGAGTGAGAATACTCACAAAGCTGCCGGCCCAGATAGCATCCCTGGCCGCTTCCTCAAATGTGTGCTGACCAGCTGGCAGGCGTCTTCTCTGATATCTTCAACCTGCCCTGTCCAAGGCTGTAGTCCCTACCTGCTTTAAGGAGACTACCATCGTCCCAATGCCTAAGAAAAACAAGGTGACATGCCCAAATGACTATCGCCCCGTCACGTTCATCTCGGTCATCATGAAGTGCTTAGAGAGGCTGGTCATGGCCAACATCAAGGCCAGCATGCCAGGCACACTGGACCCACTCCAATCTGCCTACCAATCCAACAGATCCGGGGAAGATGCCATTTCCATCACTATTCACACGGCCGTAACGTATCTTGACAAGAGGAATACAGTGGGGGAAAAAAGTATTTAGTCAACCACCAATTGTGCAAGTTCTCCCACTTAAAAAGATGAGAGAGGCCTGTAATTTTCATCATAGGTACACGTCAACTATGACAGACAAATTGAGATTTTTTTTCTCCAGAAAATCACATTGTAGGATTTTTAATGAATTTATTTGCAAATTATGGTGGAGAATAAGTATTTGGTCACCTACAAACAAGCAAGATATCTGGCTCTCACAGACCTGTAACTTCTTCTTTAAGAGGCTCCTCTGTCCTCCACTCGTTACCTGTATTAATGGCACCTGTTTGAACTTGTTATCAGTATAAAAGACACCTGTCCACAACCTCAAACAGTCACACTCCAAACTCCACTATGGCCAAGACCAAAGAGCTGTCAAAGGACACCAGAAACAAAATTGTAGACCTGCACCAGGCTGGGAAGACTGAATCTGCAATAGGTAAGCAGCTTGGTTTGAAGAAATCATCTGTGGGAGCAATTATTAGGAAATGGAAGACATACAAGACCACTGATAATCTCCCTCGATCTGGGGCTCCACGCAAGATCTCACCCCGTGGGGTCAAAATGATCACAAGAACAGTGAGCAAAAATCCCAGAACCACACGGGGGGACCTAGTGAATGACCTGCAGAGAGCTGGGACCAAAGTAACAAAGCCTACCATCAGTAACACACTACGCCGCCAGGGACTCAAATCCTGCAGTGCCAGATGTGTCCCCCCTGCTTAAGCCAGTACATGTCCAGGCCCGTCTGAAGTTTGCTAGAGTGCATTTGGATGATCCAGAAGAGGATTGGGAGAATGTCATATGGTCAGATGAAACCAAAATATAACTTTTTGGTAAAAACTCAACTCGTCGTGTTTGGAGGACAAAGAATGCTGAGTTGCATTCAAAGAACACCATACCTACTGTGAAGCATGGGGGTGGAAACATCATGCTTTGGGGCTGTTTTTCTGCAAAGGGCCCAGGATGACTGATCCGTGTAAAGGAAAGAATGAATGGGGCCATGTATCGTGAGATTTTGAGTGAAAACCTCCTTCCATCAGCAAGGGCATTGAAGATGAAACGTGGCTGGGTCTTTCAGCATGACAATGACCCAAACACACCGCCCGGGCAACGAAGGAAGCATTTCAAGGTCCTGGAGTGGCCTAGCCAGTCTCCAGATCTCAACCCCATAGAAAATCTTTGGAGGGAGTTGAAAGTCCGTGTTGCCCAGCGACAGCCCCAAAACATCACTACTCTAGAGGAGATCTGCATGGAGGAATGGGCCAAAATACCAGCAACAGTGTGTGAAAACCTTGTGAAGACTTACAGAAAACGTTTGACCTGTGTCATTGCCAACAAAGGGTATATAACAAAGTATTGAGATACTTTTGTTATTGACCAAATTCTTATTTTCCACCATAATTTGCAAATAAATTCATTAAAAATCCTACAATGTGATTTTCTGGATTTATTTTCCTCATTTTGTCTGTCATAGTTGACGTGTCCCTATGATGAAAATTACAGGCCTCTCTCATCTTTTTAAGTGGGAGATCTTGCACAATTGGTGGCTGACTAAATACTTTTTCCCCCCACTGTACCTATGTGAGAATGCTGTTCATTGACTACAGTTCAACACTATTGTTCATTCCAAGCTCGACACCAAGCTGAGAGCGCTGGGTCTGGACACCACCTTCTCCAAATAGATCCTGGACTTCCTGACGGACAGACCACAAGCTGTGAGGATTGGCAGCAACACCCCCTACACACTTACTTTTAACACAGGGGCCCCCCATGGGTATGTTCTCACTTCTGCTGGAATCCCTGTTCACCCATGACTGTGTGGCTTTGCACGACACCAACTCCATCATCAAGTTTGCTGATAATTCCATGGTTGTAGGCCTGCTAACCAACAAAAAGGAGTCAGCCTATAGGGAGGAGGTAAGTGAACCGGCATTATCGTGTCATGACAACAACCTCACCCTCAACATCAGCAAAACAAAGGAGTTGATTGTTGACTTCAGGAAGCAAAGGAGGGAACTTGCACATCAATGGGACTACAGTAGAGAGAGTCACGAGTTTTAAGTTCCTTGGCGTCCACATCACGAGGACTTGTCATGGACCAACAACACCACCACTCTTGTCAAGAGGGTGCAACAGCGTCTACTTCCTAAGGCGGCTGAAGAAATGTGGCATGCCGCCCAGGGTTCTCTCCAAATACTACCACTGCACCATCAAGAGCGTCCTGACCAGTTGCATCCCGGCCTGGTACTGGGGCCGTGCTCCCACCCATCCAGGACATCTACTCGAAATGGGGCCTGAGGAAGGCACACAGCATCACCAAGGACTCCACACACCCAAGCCACAAGCTGTTTTCTCCCGTAATGCTGGAGTTGCTTACCAAGACGAAATTGAATGTTGCTGAGTGGCCTTGTTACAGTTTTGACAATGGCAAGACTTGAAAATGGCTGTTTAGCAATGATCAACAACCAACTTGACAGAGCTTGAAGATTTTTTTAAAGAATAATTTGCAAATATTGTGCAATCCAGGTGTGCAAAGCTCTCAGAGACTTACCCAGAAAGACTCACAGCTATAATCACTGCCAAAGGTGATTCTAACGTGTATTGACTCAGGGTTGTGAATACTTATGTAAATGAGATATTTCTGTATTTAATTTTCAATAAATGTGCAAAAAATTCTAAAACCTTTTTTTACTTTGTCTTTAGGGGGTATTGTGTGTAGATGGGTGAGAATTGTATTTATTTAATCAATGTAGAATTCAGGCTGTAACACAACAAAATGTGGAATAAGTCAAGGGGTATGAATACTTTCTGTATATCCCATACATTTAACTAGTAAAACTTGTTCCTTCGTCAACACTGTGTCACTCAAAGTTTCACCATTATTGTAAAGCTGTAGTTATTTTGTTGCTTTGACAGTCATTTCTGAAGATTATCATTTATTTCACGTGATTAGTAATTCATTTAGATCAGTCCCTCTTTTTAAGGTCAACCCTGTTAAGTGAACTGAACTCTCGTTTTAATATGACAAAATAAATCCTTTCAAAAATATTTTTTCAAAAGAAACATTGAACATCTAGCTAATATTCCAATTATAGTGTAAAAGCAGGTGAGCTGGTTCTACACTTTTTGGCAATTTTCTGGTGTTTTGTGGTGGAAAACTGAGCGGGTCGAGCATCCACGTCAACCGTGTTACCCTTAGATAGACAGGCTATAAAACATGTTTACAATATTGTTTTGGGTTGAAGCTTCAATTCCCACAACAAGCTTCAATTCCCCCTGTCACAAGGGGATTTATGGCTGATTGAAGATGAAATTGTCAATCCTGTTATTTATGGTCAATTCTGTTACTTTATTTGGCATTTATTTTGCACTTACTATAGTCATATTTTTATTTAACCTCTTGAAATGGGAAAACATGTGTCAAGGTGTCAGTGTGCAGCGGTAGGATGGAGTCAGGCGCAGGACACAGAACTGAGTAAACAACCAACTTTACTCGGGAAAACAACAAAATCTCATTTCCACGCAGGGAAACATAACAGCTCACAACAGTGACAACACCAAACAAAGAACAATCACGCACAAAACCATGAGGGAAGCAGAGGGTTAACTTAGGGGACTAATCATATGTGATGGGAACCAGGTGTGTACAATCAAGACAAAACAACATAGAAAAAGAAACGTAGATCGGTGGCAGCTAGAAGACCGGTGACGACGACCGCCGATAGCCGCCTGCACAAGGAGAGGCACTAACTTCGGCGGAAGTCGTGACAACATGTTTGTTATGAAGTTGAACATGTGCTCTTTATGACAGAATGTAAAAAGGCACCAAATCAGTGGAAAGACCCAGAACATATTTAACTTGGCTTACTGTAGTTGGCGACCACTACCTTGCAGTATGTGAAGGAAAATGGAAGTAATGCATCACTCTGATTGGGACTGTAGTCTTGTTAACAATATAGGGGCAAACCTGGGGATAAGGTGGCCATTCAAAAATGACATGCTACCTAATAAATGGCAAATGGCAGAGGAAAACATTTGACAAATGCCCTCCAATCTTATAATTGTCCTGAATATTATTTGCTCTTCAGCAAATGTCCCTCTGCCTTTACAGCGTTTGACCTTGGAGGTGACAGTAGATTCAGCAAACGAAATAAATATGCTTTACTGTCCATCACTTTCTATTGCATGATTAATTTGTTAACTCAGATCTGTGATGGGCACTTTTATTATTACTGCCTCAAAACTCAACAGGAGGTATTATGACAAATTTAAAGTAGCATGTCACAAAGTATAACTCTAAGATCAACACCACCACTACACACCGGGGGCCTCTTTATAAACCATGAGTACATACAAAATACAGTATACCCCAAAATGTGCGTGTGCCAGTTTTCACACAAAGTTGACATATATACAAATGTAACTTGATGTGAGAATGTGCTCACCTCTCCACAAACTTTAGACCATGCGTAGGCACATCTGCAAGTGGTTGAAATATTGTATTGCAAGTTGGCAAGCAAATATTTTGTGCAAATTGGGGATATGATACGAAGCTTATTCATAACAAAAAGGAAAACATGAACAAGAATGCAGCCATTTGCCAGTAGTAAGAGCAAAAATCTGTGTTTTATTTTTAGAATCTAAAATAATTTTTTTAGAATAAAAAACTTTTTCTATTTATTTTATTTTCATAACCATTGCAGAATAAATTGCTCAACTTTTCTGGCCGTGATGGGTTCATATTCCTGAAGTAGACATACATCATATTACCATGCGCATCTCTCATATAGTAAATACATAGGCTATATTTCAAGTTTTGCAATCCCATAGGCAGCGCGATTTATATTATACAGTCGAATTTAACAGGTGAACAGTTGATATTTTACATTGAAGTAGGCATATATGTATGTGTAATACCCTTGCTAAAACCAAGTATAGAGTTTATTTGTTATAATTAATTGGTATTAGATTTAGAAGGTGATCGAATAGCTCCTGATTTGTAATGTCGTTAATGCATTTCTTTTGAAGCAATGTTTAAAAAAAATGTACAAGTGAATAGGTTGGTTTACTTTTAAGTTTAAGTTTCCCACGTATCTTGTTAAAGTTTTGACCAATGAGGAAGCTTGTTAAGTTGTGGCCCATGGGAGAGTGGACTGGTTGCTGGGAAAAGAAAAGAAAAGAGAGGGAAAGGTTGAAAGAAGGGAGAGGAGAGACGTTAGTGGGGATTGGTGAAGGAAAAACGACTAAAGGAAACGATAAAGAGAGAACAAAACCATACCTACAGAGTTTTGAAGGGAAATCCTGTTTTTAGTTCTATAAGAGAGTGTTATTATTTCATTAAGAAAGACCTAGTGGAGACTGAAGCTGCCGTCGCATTGTGGAGACATTCGACATCCTAGAGCTTAGCCTAGCATCGTGCGAGACTTGGAGAGAATTGCTTGTGACGATCAACGAGTTCGGCTTTCCAACGGATGTCTGTTGCTGCTACCGAGTACTGGCTGCATTGATAGCTGTGTTCGCTGTGGATCTTGTGAGGACACCTGCACGGAACTGCTATACTTTGCTGAGGCATTATCTACAAGTAGTGAGTAACTACAAATGTGGGGTGGACTTCGGGACTGTATGTATGTCGTAATTTTTTTGGAGCTCCAACGCGCGCCCAAGGTTTAAGCAAGCTTGCAAATAATTTGGACATGGGTTGTGGAAAAATCATTGGGGTTTATTATTTTTATTTCTTTTGATGTGATACATTGAAAATGTGATAATATAGATATTGAACCTTATTGTTGTATTGGTGGAGTCATTTACTGTTTACATTTAAGTCATTTAGCAGACGCTCTTATCCAGAGCGACTTACAGTTAGTGAATGCATACATGTTTTTTTTATACTGGCCTCCCGTGGGAAACGAACCCACATCCCTGCCGGCCAAACCCTCCCCTACCTTGGACGACACTGGACCAATTGTGCGCCGCCCATGGGTCTCCCGGTCGCGGCCGGCTGCGACAGAGCCTGGACTCGAAACAGGATCTCTAGTGGCACAGCTAGCACTGCGATGCAGTGCCTTAGACCACTGCGCCACTCGGGAGTGTTTCAGTTTCATTTAATGCATGGGAAAGCATATCCTTATAATAATAACCAAATCTATAATAATTGTATCTGAAGTTAATACCCTGTTTGTCATTCACCCTAGCAAGTTTACAATAGGGATTCTTATTGGAGATGTCCTTCTCACCTAATATCCCATGCTGTTCAGATATTCTCAGTAAGGTAATATCGTGAGAGTCAAATTCGAGCCTGGTGAGAGGGTTACAGTTTTCGGGGCTCGTCCAGGATCTTGGTTATTGTTGATGGGATATTTTTGACTCCCCATTTGACAATTTTGAATTGAAATTTGGATTTTCTTCTGACATTGCTGTATAGACATAAACCTACAACATGGATGTTGAAGAGATTGTTACCTGGTGTAGAGAGAAACAGCTAGCTACTAATCGTGCAGTTGTCCTTAGCAGTGTTACAGATGATGTGTCTGATGAGGTTCTACTGGAAACGCTGACTTATGTTAAGGCTTTTGGTAAAATTAGACTGCGTGGTCGTTGTTCTTATTCAGCTGGTAAAACGCAGTATGTTTTGGTAGAGATATCAAACAACCTTAACGAAAAAGCTGTGCCAAGTGTTGTTGGGATACCTGGAGAGTTGGGTCCCTGGCCTGTATATGTAGTTTCACAAGTCACATCTCCTGTTGAGAGAGAGGGTGAAGATTTTCAGGCTAAGCTATTATCCTTTCTGAGATATAAAGGGAAGACAGTGGCTGATGTTAAAGGCCTGGTAAGTCCCTCTGGTGCTGACCTCAACGCTGAACTGGCTACTGCCGTGAGTTCACTGGTAGAGAAATGCAACAATGTGCCATCTGAGACTCAGAGTTACCGTAAGCTACGCATGTTCTCAGGTGTGAAGCCCACTCCTAGTGGAGAGGAAGAGAATGACGCATGGGCTGAGCAAACCACCCATTTTCTAGAGGAATGGCAGTGCACCGACAATGTGAAAAAACAGAGAATAATAGAACGTCTTAAAGGGCCTGCTGCTGACATTGTGAGGTTCTTCAAGACCGGAAACCCCCATGGTACAGCGATCGAATACATGAAGGCTCTAGAAACCGCATTAGGTACCACCGAAAGTGCACCTGATATCATGGTAAGGTTCAGAAACACATTCCAGAGTGAAGGAGAGAAGCTTTCAGCTTACCTGTTGAGACTTGACAATGAGACTCAAATGTATATCGAAAATGGAGGCATTGAACTGTCAGAGATGAATCGCACACACATTGGCCAAGTAGTGAGAGGTGCATCCTCACATGACATGGTTGCGCTTCGTGTTCGCATGACCTATAAGCTGCGTGATCCACCAACCTTTACTGAGCTGCTGCAGGAAGTAAGGGAGGAGGAGGACATGATTCAAGACAGGAACACAACGAAGAGTGTTGTGAAGTCATCAGCTGTTGCTCCTGTTGCTACAGTTTGCTTGCGTAGAAGATAATACTGAGATAGAAGTGCTGAGATAAGATCTAAAAGGTTTGAAAATTGAAATGACACGTCTCATGTCTGCTAACGTCACAGCAGCTCATTCTGACACACAAAGGTCAGATGTTGCATTTAAAAGCAAAAAGAAAAGGGTAAATCCATCACAAGAACAGACAAAGGCCGACAGAAACCCCGGAGTGTTCTGTTATAGATGTGGAGAAGATGGCCATTTCAAGAGAAACTGTGAAGGTGAAGAGAACTTGAGGAAAGTCAACACACGCCTGATCAAACAAAAACGGTCTATGGGAAACTACAGAGGGACCCAGTAAAGGAGCGGCCTGATGTCCCGGTGAAGATACGTTCCACAAAGTGCCACAAGTATGAAGACATGAAAGACATGCTACCTACAGGTTTAGTTGGCCCAAGTTCTGTCGTTTCTGTACAGATTGAAGGTGTCTATGCTAAAGCTTTACTAGATAGTGGTTCTCAGATTACTCTACTTTACAGATCCTTTTATGACAGGTACCTGACGCATTTGCCATTGATTCCTAAAGGAAACTTAGAGATATGGGGCCTTAGCTCTGAGCAGTATCCATATGATGGCTATTTGTCGCTCAAGCTTGAGTTCTCGGGATCGGTTGTGGGCGTAGCAGAGACCATTGAAGCACTTGTGTTGGTATGTCCAGATTCGGCCATGAAAGGTGACGTGTCTATTCTGGTCGGCACAAATACATCTGTAGTGAAGAGACTTATGACTGCTTGCAGAGAAAAGGAAGGTGAAGGTTTCCTTAGCACACTACAAGTTCATCCTGCTATCAAGGAGGCATATGAGAGGATAAGAGAAAGCTCAACTGATGATGATGAGAAGAGAGGAACGGTCTGGTTCGCACAGACAAAACCTGTCACCCTGCCTCCTGGTGGGCAGGCGATAGTTACTGGAATTCCAAAGTTTCCTGGGATACCTTCTACTCAAACCCTTCTGGTAGAGAGGCCTGAAGAACCCCGGTTCCCTGAAGAACTACTAGTGAGGCCTGAAATCCAGACGGTTGCAGTTGTGTCGTCTAGAAGAATCACCCTTACTGTCAGGAATGTCTTGACAAAGGAGATCACCCTGAAACGAGGTATGCCTATTGCTCATCTGTTTCCTGTAGATGTTGCTCCTGGTGTTCCATTGAAAAGTAAGCAGGATTCATCTGAGAAGTTGACATCTTCTTCATTCAACTTTGGAGATTCCCCAGTGCCTGAGGGATGGAAGAAGAGGTTATGTGAAAAGATGATGGAATGGAAAGAAGTGTTCTCAACACATGAGTTTGATGTGGGTTGTTCAAAGAGTACTCACCACACCATCAGAGTTACTGAAGACAAACCGTTTAGGGAGAGATCTCGCCGCTTGGCTCCAGCTGATGTTGAAGATGTAAGGAAGCATCTAAATAACTTGATAAGTTCTGGGATCATATCTGAGTCGAGAAGCCCCTATGCATCTCCTATTGTGGTGGTGAGGAAAAATAATGGCACCATACGCATGTGTGTTGATTACAGGACCCTCAACGTGTGGAGGATGCTCTGACATGTTTGAGTGGGAGCAAATGGTTCAGTGTGTTAGATCTCAGAAGCGGATACTATCAAATCCCAATAGGTGACACAGATAAAGAGAAGACTGCATTTATCTGTCCAGTTGGATTTTACCAATTTGAGAGGATGCCACAGGGTGTGTCCGGAGCACCTGCAACATTTCAACGTGTCATGGAACAGACAGTTGGAGACATGAATCTACTCGAAGTTCTTGTTTACCTCGACGACTTAATCGGGTTTGGGAGGACACTGGAAGAACACGAGCAGAGGTTGCTCAAGGTGTTGGACCACTTGAAAAGTGAAGGCCTAAAACTGTCCCTTGACAAGTGTCAGTTTTGCCGCACATCTGTCAACTATGTTGGACATATCATATCCCAGAATGGAGTGGCCACAGACCCATCAAAGATTGAAGCTGTCACCACGTGGCCAAGGCCTGAAACTGTGACTGCTCTGCGTTCTTTCCTAGGATTCTGTGGATATTACAGGAGATTTGTGAAAGACTACTCTAAAGTGAGTTACCCCCTGAATCAGCTCTTATGTGGATATCTTCCCGCAGGCAAGAAAGGGAGAAAGTCCAAGGAAGAGGTGAAAGCCTACCTCAACCCCTCAGAACCATTTGGATCAAGGTGGAATGAGAAGTGTGAATTGGCATTCGAGACATTGAAGGAAAGCCTCACAAAAGCTCCTGTGTTGGCTTTTGCTGATCCTCAGTTGCCAGACGTTCTACATGTAGATGCTAGCCATGAAGGGTTAGGTGGAGTACTGTACCAAGATCAAGGTGAGGGTCTGCGTCCTGTGGCATTTGTGAGTCGAAGCCTGACCGCTTCTGAACGCAACTAGCCAGCTCACAAGTTAGAGTTTCTTGCGTTGAAGTGGGCCGTGGTTGATAAACTACATGATTACCTGTATGGGATTAAGTTCGAGGTTAGAACAGACAACAACCCATTGACATATGTCCTCACGTCCGCAAAACTGTATGCCACTGGTCATCGTTGGCTGGCTGCGTTGTCTACCTATGACTTTAGTCTCAAGTACAGGCCCGGCAGGCAGAACATAGATGCTGATGCTTTATCTCGCCGACCTCATCAGCAATATGCAGTGGAACAAGATTGGAGAGACATTCCTGCATCCGGTGTTAGAGCCATGTGCCAGATGTCTAATGTTGTTAGAATAACTCCTGGATCATCTCATAGTAGAGTGATTGATCAGTTGGGAGCCTCTATGCATGCTGTGCCTCAAGCATACTGTAACCTGAGTATGCTGACGTCTAACATGCCCAGATTGAGCACTATGGAACTCTCTGCATCGCAACAAGAAGACCCTTGCTTAGGAGAGATGTGGGTTGCTCTTAATAAACATGATATCACCAGGGTGACCAAGACCAAACATCCACTCATCTCTTTGCTCATTAGAGAGTGGGAGAAGCTAAAGATTGAAGATGGAGTTATGTACAGGATCACACATCTGCCAAACAAGATTTGTCGTGCTCAGTTACTTCTTCCAGAGAAGTTCAGAACTATGGTTCTCACGTCGCTGCATGATGACTCAGGTCATTTAGGATTTGACAAGACATATGGACTTGTCAGAGACCGGTTCTACTGGCCACGCATGAAGATGGAAGTAGAAGAGTACTGTAAGTCCTGTGCTCGCTGTGTACAGAGGAAAACACTTCCAAAGATAGTTGCTCCGCTTGGTCATCTGCAAAGTGATGGACCTATGGACCTTGTGTGTATGGATTTCCTGTCCATTGAGCCTGACTCCAGTAACACAGCGATTGTTCTGGTCATTACGGATCATTACACAAGATACGCTCAAGCTTTTCCTACGAAGGATCAGAAAGCATCCACGGTCGCCAAGGTATTGTGGGAGAGGTACTTCATCCATTATGGTTTGCCCAAGAGGATGCATAGTGATCAAGGTAGAGATTTTGAAAGTCGACTCATCCATGAGCTACTGAATATGCTTGGAGTGGAGAAGTCAAGGACAACACCATATCATCCTCAGGGAGATCCGCAACCCGAGAGATTCAATCGAACCTTGTTGAACATGCTTGGAACTCTTGATCCTACGCGAAAGAACAAATGGAGTCAGTATGTTGGGCATCTAGTGCACTCGTATAACTGTAGTCGGAATGAAGCGACTGGCTATTCGCCATATTTTTTTATGTTTGGACGTGAAGCTAGATTGCCTGTTGATATTTGTTTTGGAGTATCGAGTGATAGCTCTTTAGAGAGCTCAGCTGGTAGAGCACGGCGCTTATAACGCCAAGGTAGTGGGTTCGATCCCCGGGACCACCCATACACAAAAAAATAAATAAAAAAAAAAAAAAGACAAATGTATGCGCGCATGACTGTAAGTCGCTTTGGATAAAAGCGTCGGCTAAATGGCATATTATTATTATTATTAAGTATGTATCTGATATGAAGAAACAGTTACAAGCTACTTACAAACTTGCTGAGAGCACTGCTGGAAAGCAAAACCAAAAAAACAAACAGCGATATGATACGAAGATTCGCTACACGCAACTTATGCCTGGAGACAGAGTCCTCATACGGAATCTAGGACTGAAAGGAAAACATAAGCTGGCAGATCGCTGGGCCTCTACGACATATGTGGTGGAAAGTCAGATGTCAAACTTACCTGTGTTTCATTTGAAGCCTGAAATTGGAGATGGACCCATCAAGATTCTTCATCGGAATCACCTGCTACCACTGGGGCAGAAAGTGCACATAGAACCTGTGGATATCATAGAACCAACACCTGGTAGAATGACCCTGCAAAGAAGGAGGAAGAGAAAAGGAAATTAAAAGTTGCCTGGAAACTGTACTCCTCGGAATGATGAGAAAGTTGAAGAGGTTGAGAATCCAGAAGATGAGAAGGATTTTGACTCAGAAGATGAGGACATCGGAGTATGGTATGAAGTGCCAAATACAAACTGTATTAGCCGAGAAGGGGAAGAGATGTCGGAACCATTTAGCTTGGACTTAGACATAGTCTGGAATCAAATGACAGAGGAACCTGAAAGAGCAGACCAAGTTCTGGAAGTAAAAGAGTACAGTCAAGAAGCTGAGGTCGCACCTGGAGTTGAAGCAGATGATAATAAGGCATCTAACTCAGTTGAAGAGATTTCAGAAGAGGAACGAGAGGTTCAGGGAGAAGTGGAAACTTCTGAGGAAATGGAAGGACCAGGGATAAGAAGTAGCATGAGCCAAACAACTTGACAGAGATAGTGTGCTAAGTTTGTCCCCGCTTGCTTCCCATCTAGTGGGAATTTCCTCAGAGAGTAAAGAAGGCTCCTGTATTACTTACCTATGATAAACCTGGAGTTCCAAGTATAGCCCCCGTTGTCAGATATTGTTCCACACTGTACAAGTGGATCGGATAAGGGAAACACAAAAGTATCTCCTTTTCAATTATCTAACAAGTTTAGTCTCAGCTGTAGGTTGTAGTTAAGAGTTGACACGTTTACTTGTTATTACATTTCACTTATGTTTACAAGTCATGAGGACATGCCTATTTTGGTGGGGGGAGAGTGTAATACCCTTGCTAAAACCAAGTATAGAGTTTATTTGTTATAATTAATTGGTATTAGGTTTAAAAGGTGATCGAATAGCTCCTGATTTGTAATGTTGTTAATGCATTTCTTTTGAAGCAATGTTTTTAAAAAATTTACAAGTGAATAGGTTGGTTTACTTTTAAGTTTCCCACGTATCTTGTTAAAGTTTTGACCAATGAGGAAGCTTGTTAAGTTGTGGCCAATGGGAGAGTGGACTGGTTGCTGGGAAAAGAAAAGAGAGGGAAAGGTTGAAAGAAGGGAGAGGAGAGACGTTAGTGGGGTTGGTGAAGGAAAAACGACTAAAGGAAACGATAAAGAGAGAACAAAACCATACCTACAGAGTTTTGAAGGGAAATCCTGTTTTTAGTTCTATAAGAGAGTGTTATTATTTCGATAAGAAAGACCTAGTGGAGACTGAAGCTGCCGTCGCATTGTGGAGACATTCGACATCCTAGAGGTTAGCCTAGCATCGTGCGAGACTTGGAGAGAATTGCTTGTGACGATCAACGAGTTCGGGTTTCCAACGGATGTCTGTTGCTGCTACCGAGTACTGGCTGCATTGATAGCTGTGTTTACTGTGGATCTTGTGAGGACACCTGCACGGAACTGCTTTACTTTGCTGAGGCATTATCTACAAGTAGTGAGTAACTACAAATGTGGGGTGGACTTCGGGACTGTATGTATGTGGTCATTTTTTTGGAGCTCCAATGCGTGCCCAAGGTTTAAGCAAGCTTGCAAATAATTTGGACATGGGTTGTGGAAAAATCATTGGGGTTTATTATTTTTATTTCTTTTGATGTGATACATTGAAAATGTGATAATATAGATCTTGAACCTTATGTCTGTTGTATTGGTGGTGTCATTTACTGTTTCAGTTTCATTTAATGCATGGGAAAGCATATCCTTATAATAATAACCAAGTCTATAATAATTTTATCTGAAGTTAATACCCTATTTGTCATTCACCCTAGCAAGTTTACAATAGGGATTCTTATTGGAGATGTCCTTCTCACCTAATATCCCATGCTGTTCAGATATTCTAAGTAAGGTAATATCGTGAGAGTCAAATTCGAGCCTGGTGAGAGGGTTACATATGCTACTGTAAGTACTGTAATCTTATATAATTTTTTTACAATGTTTCAGAATTCGAGGGCAGTCCATCATCATAGATTGGGTGAAAAGTCGATGCATGTTCTGCTGACAGGTCCACAACTATTTGCCATTGTTTTCTTTTCTAGAAACTGACACAGTCCGTTGCCAGATACAGCATAAATCACTGCAAAACATTTGTAAAACTTGTCAACCAGTAATTAGACTGGTAGCTTATGTAAAATATTTG
This sequence comes from Coregonus clupeaformis, assembly GCF_020615455.1. Lineage (NCBI taxonomy): Eukaryota > Metazoa > Chordata > Actinopteri > Salmoniformes > Salmonidae > Coregonus > Coregonus clupeaformis. The sequence continues at coordinate 22,808,469 of NC_059221.1, forward strand.
ATAACATGGGTAGGCTACAGTATTGCTGTGCGATAGGAGGGTGACATCATAGCCTATTTAATCTCAGAGCCTATACCAAGGCAGGACATAGAAACTCAATATTGATTAACGAAATATTGAACAACAATTTATATTTTTCATAGAAGTGTGGGCGGTAGCATTTAGCCTACTTTTAAATTATTTTAAATATACAATTAGTCTTGCACAATGCGCGAGAAGGCATTTGCTATATAGGCAGCATGCATTTACTTAGAAAATGTCACTGCAACAAATGAAAACATTCTGCCCACACCTCTACAGAAATGTGATATAAAATTGCCATTGCTCTTATAGAACCTGCCGTGGCCTAATTCCAATAGTTTTTTTAATTATACAGCAAATAATGGGCATATTGTCACCATTAAAGGTGAATGGAAGGCTTTTTCCAGGCAGAGTTTTAATGCTCGTTCACGCACACACAGTTTTACGTCGGATCTGATTCATAACGGTAAACATCAAGTTTATAAATCTCAATATTTTTGTACCTCATAGACTTTTCAGAAATGCCGCATGCAGAAATGTAGTGTGATGGTTATAAATGAGGCACTCAAGGCATTTTCATTTGGAACAGTTTCCACTTTTACAGCTCCCGGAGCTGACAGACACCCAACTGAGTTTACTACTACCCCTGGAGGGATGGAACATAGAAGAAGAATCCAGCAGCACTGGTAACAAGTGAAACAAATGACCTGCTCAAATCTACTGTTTAGTGTCTCATTGGCAATTTTGCACCCACAGATGCACTGAGAGGGACACTTTTGCTTCTCATTTATGCTTCACCTTTTGTCCCAAGATACACATGTTGCGAGTCATTATAACCCATTACTGTGAAATGCTAAAGGTAACAAGTACAGCTAGATAAAGATAATTGGCATAAAAAGTTAAGTGACAATTGATAGAGAAAATGTTCATAATCCAACAACTGGCTCAGGGTCTGCCCTGAGCACAGCAGTGAGGAAGAGTTGAAGGAAAAGGACACCATGGTGTAATTACTATTTCAAACTGAATGTTAACACGATTAACAGCTAGCTCTTTGTGCAGGGCACAACACCCACTCCTGATCTAGTACAAGGTCGCAAAGAGAGATACCTCTAATTCAAATGTAAATAATTCACAAAAACCAACTGAAGGTAATCTACAACAGCCTGTTACAGCTTCAGGAAATTGTTTGCATAAAATCAACAAGGTGCACTCAGCACACAGTTAGAGAACATTTAAAACTCTACAAAGCAATAACAGTGAACTCAACATAGCAGAACATTTAAATGTACCCTTGTACAAACCATTGTTTTTATTGAATCACATTATTCTCATAATTACCGTAAAATGAATACTCATACATCGAGGCTGTTCATAGTTCTCGATTTCATTTCACTTTCACCATTCTGTGCAACCCAAAGATTATTTTCAATATTTTTGAACCACTCTTCAAAAGCAAACAATGGTTCCTCAAAAGACTATTCCTAGTGCTGTGATTCACAATAAAGTAAACACATTATGCATACAGTACCAGTCAAAAGTTTGGACACACCTACTCATTCAAGGGTTTTTCTTTATTTTTACTATTTTCTACATTGTAGCCTCCCGAGTGGCGCAGCGGTCTAAGGCACTGCATCGCAGTGCTAGCTGTGCCACTAGAGATCCTGGTTCGAATCCAGGCTCTGTCATAGCCGGCCGCGACCGGGAGACCCATGGGGCGGCGCACAATTGGCCCAGCGTCGTCCAGGGTAGGGGAGGGAATGGCCGGCAGGGATGTAGCTCAGTTGGTAGAGCATGGCGTTTGCAACGCCAGGGTTGTGGGTTTGATTCCCACGGGGGGCCAGTATGAAAAATACAAAAAATAATGTATGCACTCACTAACTGTAAGTCGCTCTGGATAAGAGCGTCTGCTAAATGACTAAAATGTAATTGTATAATAATAGTGAAGACATCAAAACTATGAAATAACACATATGGAATGATGTAGTAACCAAAAAAGTGTTAAACAAATCAAAATATATTTGAGATTCTTCAAAGTAGCCACACTTTGCCTTGACACAGCTTTGTACACTCTTGGCATTCTCTCAACCAGCTTCATGAGGTAGTCACCTGGAATGCATTTCAATTAACAGGTGTGCCTTGTTAAAAGTTAATTTGTAGAATTTCTTTCCTTCTTAATGCATTTGAGCCAATCAGTTGTGTTGTGACAAGGTAGGGGTGGTATACAGAAGATAGCCCTATTTGGTAAAAGACCAAGTCCATATTATGGCAAGAACAGCTCAAATAAGCAAAGAGAAACGACAGTCCATCATTCCTTTAAGACATGAAGGTCAGTCAAGTTTCTTCAAGTGCAGTCGCAATAAGCATTTCGCGCTATGATGAAACTGGCTCTCATGAGGACCGCCACAGGAAAGGAAGACCCGGAGTTACCTCTGCTGCAGAGGATACGTTCATTAGAGTTAACTGCACCTTATATTGCAGCCCAAATTAAAACAGACACATCTCAACATCAACTGTTCAGAGGAGACTGTGTGAATCAGGCCTTCATGGTTGAATTGCTGCAAAGAAACCACTACTAAAGGACACCAATAAGAAGAAGAGACTTGCTTGGGCCAAGAAACACGAGCAATGGACATTAGACCGGAGGAAATCTATCCTTTGGTCTGATGAGTCCAAATTTGAGATTTTTGGTTCTAACCGCTGTGTCTTTGTGAGGCGCAGAGTAGGAGAACGGATGATCTCCACATGTGTGGTGCCCACCGTGAAGCATGGTGGAGGAGGTGTGATGGTGTGGGGGTGCTTTGCTGGTGACACTGTCTGTGATTTATTTACAATTAAAGGCACACTTAACCAGCATGGCTACCACAGCATTCTGCAGCGATACGCCATCCCATCTGGTTTGCGCTTAGTGGGACTATCATTTGTTTTTCAACAGGACAATGACCCAAAACACACCTCCAGGCTGTGTAAGGGCTATTTGACCAAGAAGGAGAGTGATGGAGTAAAGCATCAGATGACCTGGCCTCCACAATCACCCGACCTCAACCCAATTGAGATAGTTTAGGATGAGTTGGACCGCAGAGTGAAGGAAAAGCAGCCAAGAAGTGCTCAGCATATGTGGGAACTCCTTCAAGACTGTTGGAAAAGCATTCCTCATGAAGCTGGTTGAGAGAATGCCAAGAGTGTGCAAAGCTGTCAAAGGCAAAGGGTGGTTACTTTGAATAATCTAAAATCTAAAATATATTTTGATTTGTTTAACACTTTTTTGGTTACTACATGATTCCATATGTGTTATTTCATAGTTTTGATGCCTTCACTATTATTCTACAATGTAGAAAATAGTAAAAATAAAGAAAAACCCTTGAATGAGTAGGTGTGTCCAAACTTTTGACTGGTACTGTATGTATTCAATAGATACAGCGTATAATGTTAGCCATTGACCAGAAGTACTTGTAGTTTTCTTGTTGTTAGGACATCTAGCCATAGAGCAACCTCTCACATGAGGAGCCCTAGCTAAGGTGTTATAATTAGGATCAGATGAGTGCCCAGCCATTGCTTGCTCAGTTTAAGCAGAGTCAATGTTCTCAACCTGATGGTCTAGTCTCACGTTGCCATACCTCCAAAATCACGTTGCTGTCATGCCTCCCTTGGAGGTCTGGATAATTTTGTATAGCAGAAATGGTTTGAACGGTCCGCTGGGAACATTTCAAGTATCCTCCGCCCACATGCCCGTTGATGCTACGTGTTATGTTCGTCACTGTTTTCAGACCGGGAAGGACACATTTTGGAGAGAGTTATTCCATCTGCAAGTTTGCAACATTGCAGAAAATGGAAGACAACCTGGAGGACAAACGGAATTCTGTTTTGCCAGAAGTGTGCTCTATACACAAAATAGACATACATCAACATATTTTGATGTGGTTTAATCTGCGATTACCCAGCCATCCTCACGCACTGTTCCACCTACAACACTAATCTAGTGAACACTATTGGTGCTCTGCCCAAGCAAGGCATTTGAGGCGTGTTGTGAGGCATCACTGATTTACACCGGGTCTCCACCCCTATTTAGCAATTTTTCTGCCATGAACTTCCCCAGGCTACCTGTTATAAAGAAGCCTGGTTCTCGACTAGGATAGTCCAATCCCACTGCTCCATTAAGGGGCTTACGAACAGTCAGCCTTGAACGAGAACAGATGGAGGAAGTTGCATCTGCAGTTGTTTGATTAAATGTAAGCACCATCCTGACATCTCTCTCTCTTTCCCTATTGGCACGTGGTTGCTAAGAAGCTAGACAAGGTATAGTAGTTTTGTTTATCCAAAATCGTGTTCTTTGAATAAAGCGTGCCTCGTTAAAAATGCAATGTGGTAGGAATTGGTGGGATTATAACTTGTTTTTTTTTCTGTTGAAACCTTGTTCAGGGCACGATATTCCAAATGTATTGTTTATTCTACTACAGCACCACTGAGTTGAGCCCAGTGCTCTGGTGATGAGGGAGATAATTAGTGGATATGCCATAAAATATGTTAGTGTAACTAGGCTACTGTACCTTTTAATAGAATAAACCTCACAGAATAAAGCTCATGCTAATATCCTTTATGGCTGCCATCTTGTCATTGCATTTGATCCAATATGCAGTTTTGTTTGACTGTGCTCACACATGCCTCCTCAAACAGAAGAAGAAGAGGGTCAGTAGCTACTGCAAAACAGTTTGTATTCATTTCTTATTGTGCAATCACATGGACGGTGTAGTTCTAGGGTCAAGGATATAGCCTTATGTGATTTCCTGAGGCTTTATTCTAGCCAGTTACCTTCAGTCTAAGCATTGCTGGCCAGAGGTGACTCACTGCAACATAAAGGAGGTGAGGTGAGGAGGTTCTTCACGTGTGGTTATTTAGACCAATTAAAACTATTGTACATGTATTCTATTTTACTGTTGAATAGAAATAATAACAATGTATGGTTTTGTGATATTATTGCAGAACATTTGCATGCTTCTCTGAACCAAACATAATTGTAGAACACTGCCCTTTTTCCTCCAAGGCAGAGGACAACAATGCGTATCTACACCCACTGCTAGAGCTGGAGAGCTAGCCTGTGTTTGAGAGCATAAACAACAAGAACTCCCTTCAATCTCAGGAGGAGTGGACAGAGAGACAGACAGACAGGAGAGTGTTTCTATCCATCCTGTCTGAGTGAATGAACATGGTGGTGCTCAGAGAGCCGAGAGCCGACTGCTTTGTCATGCATCCTGTGATTAACCGCCACAAGCCAGGGGTGGCCAGAGGATCCCAATAAGCCACACTAGTTAGAGACCCACATCATAGAAAGGCCATATCCTTACTTGACTGGATTAGAGTTTAGTGCAAAGACAGGAAAGAGCCCTCATATAACCTTATGTCAATAGGATCTAAGTGATGCAATTACAAGTAACTGTGCTAGCTAAGACATGTTACACAACTCACCGAACACTGTCTGATGGAGTGTGTATCATGGAGCTGGTGTCCTCTTGGTGATTCAATTATCTATTAGGCTATCATCAGTTAGCAATAATAAGCATCAATTAATTAATTAATTCATTCATTCTTCCAAACAATATTTGCTTTCTAAAACACAAAATTTTTGTACATCATCAGTCTGCTGACTGTTGCAAATGCAAAATGTTTGGGTGCATTAAGTTGAGGTTCAATTACCATAGCATAAAACGCAACATTATAATTAGTAGCATTTATAGAACTATAATGCCAATGGTGAAGGTGCTGTTTATATTCAGAGTCATATTCCTGTAAAGCTTAGAGAGAATCTCATGTCAAATGATGTTGAAGTAATATGGCTACAGGTTCACCTGCCTCATCTAATGCCCATTCTTGTGAAAGTTGCTATAGACCACCAAGTTTTAACAGTGAGTATCTGAATAATATGTGTGAAATGCTTGATAATGTATGTGATATCAACAGAGATTTATATTATCTAGGTGACCTAAATATTGACTGGTTTTCATCAAGCTGTCCACTCAAGAAAAAGCTTCAAACTGTAACCAGTGCCTGCAACCTGGTTCAGTTTATCAGTAAACCTACCAGGATATTATCAAACAGCACAGGAATGAAATCATCCACATGTATTGATCGCATCTTTACTAATGCTGCAGAAATCTGCTCTAAAGCAGTATCCACATCCATCGGATGTAGTCATCATAATATAGTAGCCATATCTAGGAAGACCAAAGTTCCAAAGGCTGGGCCTAATATAGTGTATAGGAGATCATACACAAGGTTTTGTAGTGATTCCTATGTTGAAGATGTAAATAATACTTGCTAGTCTGTTGTGTGTAATGAGGAGTAACCAGACACTGCACTTCACGCATTTATGAAATTGCTTATTCCAGTTACTAACAAGCATGCACCCATTAAGAAAATGACTGTAAAAACGGTTAAATCCCCATGGATTGATTTAAGAATTTGAGTCAAAGTGAATGGCAAATAAGTCTGGCTGCATGGCTGATCATCAAACATATTGTAAATTGAGAATTGTGACTAAACAAAAAGTAGAAGAAACTGTAGTATGAAACAAACATCAATTATATAAAGAATGATAGTAAAAAGCTTTGGAGCACCTTAAATTAATTTTTGGCCAAAGTGGTAAACTCAGCTCCATCCATTGAATCCGATGGCTCATTCATCACAAAACCCACTGATATTGCCAACTACTTAAATTATTTTTTAATTGGCAAGATTAGCAAATTTAGGCATGACATGCCAACAACAAACTCTGAACCTGTCACACCCTGGCTCTGGGACTCTATATGTTGAGCCAGGGTGTGTTCATTCTGTTGTGTTTATTTCTATGTTGGCTAGAGTGACTCCCAATCAGAGGCAACGAGTGTCAGCTGTCGTTGGTTGTCTCTGATTGGGAGCCATATTTAAACTGTCTGTTTTCCCTTTGTGTTTGTGGGTTTTTGTTCCGTGTTGGTCATTGTTACCGTGGACTTCACGAGTCGTTTCTTATTTTGGTTTATTGTTGTCTATTATCACTAAAGATAATAAAGTTTAAACATGTTCGTTCATCACGCTGCGCCTTGGTCTATTCCCTACGACGATCGTGACAGAACCTACACATCCATTCATAACTGACCAAATTATGAATTAGAATTCCGTAAAGTGAGTATGGATGAGGTGAAAAATGTGTTGTTGTCTATCAACAATGACAAGCCACCTGGGTCTGACAACTTGGATGGAAAATTACTGAGGATGATAGCGGACTATATTGCCACTCCTATCATCTCTTCAATCTAAAACTACAGGAAAGTGTGTGCCCTCAGGCCTGGAGGGAAGCAAACAGCCGACCAATCAACCTGCTACCAACCCTTAGTAAACTTTGGGGAAAAATCGTGTTTGACCAGATACAATGCTATTTCACAGTAAAGAAATTAACAACTGACTTTCAACATGCTTATAGGGAAGGGCACTAAACATGTACGGCACTTACACAAATGGCTGATGATTGGCTGAAGGAAATTGATAATAAGAAGCTTGTGGGAGCTGTTTTGTTAGACTTCAGTGCAGCTTTTGACATCATCGATCATAGTTTGCTGCTGGAAATAGAAATGTGTTATGGCTTTACATCCACTGCTATATCGTGGATGGAGAGTTACCTGTCTAACAGAACACAGAGGTTGTTCTATAATGGAAGCCTCTCCAACATATTCCAGGTAGAGTCTGCCATTCAACAGGGCATTTGTCTAGGTCCCTTATTTTTTCAATCTTTACTAATGACCTGCCACTTGCACTGAGTAAAGCCTGTGTGTCTATGTATGCCAATGACTTGACATTATACACGTCAGCTACCAGAGCAAGTGAAATCACTGCAACACTTAACAAAGAGCTGCAGTCAGTTTTAGAAAGGGTGGCAGGTAATAAGCTAGTACTAAACATTTAAAAAACTAAAAGCATTGGGACAAACAATTCACTAAACCCTAAACCTCAACTAAATCTTGTAACGATTAATGTGGAAATTTAGCAAGCTGAGGAGACTAAACTGATTGGTGTAACCCTGGATTGTAAACTGTCATTGTCTAAATATATTGATGCAATATGCTAAGATGGGTAGAGGTCCGTTCGTAATAAAGTGCTGCTCTGCTTTCTTGACATTGCTATCAACAAAACAAGTCCTACAGGCCCTAGTTTTTTGTCGCACCTGGACTACTGTCCAGTCATATGGTCAAGTGCCACAAAGAGGGACATAGGAAAATTACAGTTGGCACAGAACAGAGCAGCACGGCTGGCCCTTATATGTACACAGAGAGCTAACATCAATGACATGCATGTCAATCTCTCCTAGCTCAAAGTAGAGGAGAGATTGATTGCATCACTACTGGTCTTTGTGAGTGGTATTGACATGTTGACAGCACAGAGATGTCTGTTCAAACGAATAGCACACAGCTCGGACACCCATGCATACCCCACAAGACATGCCACCAGGGGTCTCTTCACAGTCCGCAAGTCCAGAACAGACTCTGGGAAACGCACAGTACTACATAGAGCCATGACTACATGAAACTCTATTCCACATCAAGTAACTCATGCGAGCAGTAAAATCAGATTTAAAAAACAGATGGAACAACGCGGACTGTGAGGAGACACACACACTGGCACACACATGCTAGCACACACACTCTACACACACGTACACTGTGGTATTGTTGTATGGTGATATTGTACATTTTGTGTTGTGGATAAGTAGTGGTGTAGTAATGTTATTTGATGTACTGTTTTATTTGTGATTAAAACATTTTTTGTGTGATGTGCCTTAATGTGTTTGGACGCCAGGAAGAGTAGCTGCTGCCTTGGCAGCAGCTAATGGGGATCCCTATTAAAATAAAAAAATATCAAAAGAATGTTGATGCCTTGCATTTTTTATTGTTGTTGCAATTTTTATGTTCATCATTGCACAAATTGTTACTACAACTTAGACCCTGCTCCATTGCTTTGATGGGATCATTTGTGAGCAGATGGAGGAAACAAATTATTTATGTGAAATTGTATGTTTAATGAATCATTCTGTGATTACCAAGCTTGAAATATAAAAAATAAGCAAAATGACTCATCGTTGAGGGATTACTGTCCTAACAATTGTGTAAATAATTAAAGGTGAACATCAAAGACAGGGAAATGACTGTGGCAACTTGCCAGTCAAGGCGAGGGAGTTAGGACAGTTAATGGCCACACCGTGTAGAAGATAGCTAGCTAGGGATTCTGGGGGAATACTAGCAATGTATTTAAAGCAGTTCTTTAAAGTGGGTGATTGTGGAAAGACAGAGTTTAAGAGCGGGTTAACCACCTGATTATAAACATATTATAAACACAGCCAAGGATTACCAAATACCATGACGTATTGCTTTTGCAGAAACATGGGACACATGTAAAGTATTAAGGACTGTAGATGACATGTGAAGTACAGGACTAAATACTGTAAGTGCACACCTTTTCCTTCCAATGTGTGCTATGTTAGCAGCAATATTAGAAATCCATTTTGACGAAAATGAAAAATGTAGATGTTCTCAGACCGAGTGGAAAATCAATACTGCTTTGCATCCACGGCTTATGTGTTGTCGACTCTGTGGAGAGATTTCTTCTGCTTCTGAATACACTAACTGTACACAGTTACATTTTCTCATTTCTACCATTTATTAAAAAACTTTCATTGGTAGAAAATGTTAGAGTGAAACAAATTAACGAAACAAATAAACTTGTTCCCTGACCAAATGCATGCTGTTTTTCTTTGCCGCGACATCACACATCAATGTTGCACTGCATTTGTGTATGAAGACCAAGCTACCTATAAATCCTACAATGTATTTTATGGTGAGAATGGTGGTGGAAGTCAGTGGATGATGCAACACAATGTGACAGAATCCCAGGGACCATCACCACTCAGGTGACATTTGCAGAGAGTGATATGCCAAGCACTGAATTAATGAGTCTTGCACGTTTAGCAGACTGTGACGCATGTTTATTAATGTAGAAAGGTGAAGGGATTGCACAAAAAAATTATGTGAAAAAGTTTGTCAAACAACGTATACAGACTTCATTAAATAAATGGAGCTAATCAGAAAGCCTAAAAGCAAATGAGTGGTAAAAAATACTTAATATTACTGCTAATATTCATCAGAGACAGGTAAATGAGGGTGAGCCTAGACATTTTAATGCAGGTTAATGCAGCATGTCTGTCAGGTTCCACTCCGGGTCAGGCTGGAATACAGATTTATTAGCACTATTCACTTAATTAGGTTTTAAGTTGTGGAGTATAATGACTTCTGTGGCTAAAGGAATAATGTCATCATGGATAAAGATTTTTCTAGACGATGAATAATACTAAATTATGTGAAATATGGGGATATTGTACAAACAGTTGAAGTCAGAAGTTTACATACACCTTAGCCAAATACATTTAAACTCAGTTTTTCACGATTCATGACATTTAATCCTAGTAAAAATTCCCTGTCTTAGGTCAGTTAGGATCACCACTTTATTTTAAGAATGTGAAATGTCAGAATAATAGTTGTGAGAATGATTTATTTCAGCTTTTATTTATTTCATCACATTCCCAGTGGGTCAGAAGTTTACATACACACAATTAGTATTTGGTAACATTGCCTTTAAATTGTTTAACTTGGGTCAAACGAATTGTGGCCCATTCCTCCTGACAGGGCTGGTGTAACTGAGTCAGGTTTGTAGGCCTCCTTGCTCGCACATGCCTTTTCAGATCTGCCCACACATTTTCTATAGGATTGAGGTTAGGGCTTTGTGATGGCCACTCCAATACCTTGACTCTGTTGTCCTTAAGTCATTTTGCCACAACTTTGGAAGTATGCTTGGGGTCATTGTCCATTTGGAAGACCCATTTGCGACCAAGCTTTAACTTCCTGACTGATGTCTTGAGATGTTGCTTCAATATATCCACATAATTTTCCTTCCTCATGATGCCATCTATTTTGTGAAGTGCACCAGTCCCTCCTGTAGCAAAGCACCCCCACAGCATGATGCTGCCACCCCCCGTGCTTCACGGTTGGGATGGTGTTCTTCGGCTTGCAAGCTATCCCCTTTTTCCTCAAAACATAAAGATGGTCATTATGGCCAAACAGTTCTATTTTTGTTTCATCAGACCAGAGGACATTTCTCCAAAAAGTAAGATCTTTGTCCCCATGAGCAGTTGCAAACCGTAGTCTGGTGTTTTTATGGCGTTTTTGGAAGAGTGGCTTCTTCCTTGCTGAGCGGCCTTTCATGTTATGTCGATATAGGACTTGTTTTACTGTGGATATAGATACTTTTGTACCTGTTTTCTCCAGCATCTTCACAAGGTCCTTTGCTGTTGTTCTGGGATAGATTTGCACTTTTCGCACCAAAGTACATTCATCTCTAAGAGACAGAACGCGTCTCCTTCCTGAGTGGTATGATGGCTGCGTGGTCCCATGGTGTTTATACTTTCGTACTATTGTTTGTACAGATGAACGTGGTACCTTCAGGCGTTTGGAAATTGCTCCCAAGGATGAACCAGACTTGTGGAGGTCTACAATTTTTTTCTGAGGTCTTGGCTGTTTCTTTTGATTTTCCCATGATGTCAAGCAAAGAGGCACAGTGTTTGAAGGTAGGCCTTGAAATACATCCACAGGTACATCTCCAATTGACTCAAATTATGTCAATTAGCCTATCAGAAGCTTCTAAAGCCATGACATCATTTTCTGGAATTTTCCAAGCTGTTTAAAGGCACAGTCAACTTAGTGTATGTACACTTCTGACCCACTGGAATTGTGATACAGTGAATTATATTAAATAATCTGTCTGTAAACAATTGTTGGAAAAATTACTAACCGACTTGCCAAAACTATAGTTTGTTAACAATACATTTGTGGAGTGGTTGAAAAACGAGTTTTAATGACTCCAACCTAAGTGTATGTAAACTTCTGACATCAACAGTATGTACATTACAGACTTTTTAAAAAATGTTTAATTGTTATTTGTTTTTGGACATTTTTTTTTTGCATTTTGTTTTTTAGGGGGTAGATCAGCTTTAATATTGCAGATAGATTGTAACTTCCATCAATGTAATTGTCTGCATCACTTCCAATCCCCCATATGTTTTTTTTCTTCTTTCAAATATATACATATACCTACATACACATACAGACATCTAAATACATATACATACAGTGGGGAAAAAAAGTATTTAGTCAGCCACCAATTGTGCAAGTTCTCCCACTTAAAAAGATGAGAGAGGCCTGTAATTTTCATCATAGGTACACGTCAATATACTTATTTTCCACCATAATTTGCAAATAAATTCATTAAAAATCCTACAATGTGATTTTCTGGACATTTCTTTCTCATTTTGTCTGTCATAGTTGACGTGTACCCATGATGAAAATTACAGGCCTCTCTCATCTTTTTAAGTGGGAGAACTTGCACAATTGGTGGCTGACTAAATACTTTTTTTCCCCACTGTACATATCCTTTTTAAATATATATTTCCCTATATTACTTTCCAACCCCACCACCCCTTCCCTAATTGGAGTAAACTAGTGAACAACAATGCTTAGGCCTCTACATCCAGCTTATACATACTATATACATTTTATGGACACAATAATGCTATTTTGTTTGTTTTTACTCCTGAACTTCCTCTACCCTCAACCTCCGATCATTTTCATGATGTCCATCCGGTTTGCTTCTATATGCCATATCTTTCTAACTGTGCTCTTTCACAAAAGCTCTCAACCTATAACCTATATACTTATTATGGACACAATAAGCTTTACATTAGTTATCTTGTTGTTATTAGTTGTTGTTAGTTGTTATTCGTCCCATCCTTCAACTCCATTCAACACCTCCCATCTATCTCTTAACACCATCCATATTGGATTTCTATTTGCTATATATTTTTCAACTGTACTGTGATGTTTTACAAAAGTTCTGAACCCTTCTATTCTCATTGTTTCTACAGATTGTACATTGAAAATAAACATTTTTGCTAAAAGTATTGTTATATTATTGATCGATTGACTATGATTTTTCAGATCACCCAGTAGTGCTATCTGCAGGGTTAGCTCCAGGTAAATATTGCAATCTTTTTGCCATTCCTGGACCTGTGTCCAAAAACAAGCTACAAATCGACAGTACCAAAACAAATGATCAAATGATTCTGTCTCTTCGCAGCTAAATCTGCAGAGCTGGGAAGATTGTATCTCCCATATAAATAACATTCTATTGGAAGGAGAAATGTTGTATAATAATTTAAATTGAAAAATTCAAAGTTTTGAATCCGGCGTCGTTTTGCGTATCAGTTCATAAACACTATGCCATGGAATTGGTATGTCAAAAATCTCTTCCCAACTATTTTGCAATCTATATGGGATGGCTGTCAATCCTTTGGTCCTTAAATGAAACTGTTATACTTTTTTATTTATCACAATTTTCTTTAACCAATTATGTTCTTTAATGCAGGGCCGACAGACAAGTTCCTTACTTTTTCCCCCTTCCACTTTCCTCTTCCATTTTTGCATTAATGCTGCAATTGTACATTACAGACTTTGTTAGTGCACACATTCATACAGATGGTTTATATGTGTTTGTGTTTGATACTTATTTCCAATTTCAATTTTCATGGCGACACAAATATTTAGCTATTCAATATACCGTTTTTCACTGGCAGCCAAAAACATTTCCCTAAACATCAGTATACCAGCGTTATTAAAACTTCTAATGCTTTTGTGGGTACCCTGATTAGTTATGGGAGGAGTGTCCACACTCACACTCTGTTTGAACCGTGTAAAACAGTGTATCATCTTATCTCCTCTGGCCCAACAAAGGTTAACTCTTCTGGAGTACTTGGTAGTCTGACGTTATTACCAGCAAGGTCCACTGTGTGGAGTAGGAACACCAGCAATGAATTTTGCATTAGGACCAATCAAATACTTCACACACTACAGGGAAAGGGGGGTTGGTGTCATAGGAGGCTGGTGGGAGGAGCTATAGGAGGACGGGTTCATTGTAATGGCTGAAATGGAATTAATGGAAAGGTATCAAACTCATCAAACATATGGAAACCACAAGTTTGACTCCGTTCCGTTAATTCCATGCCAGCCATTACAATGAGCCGTTCCTCCTATAGCTCCTCCCACAAGCCTCCTGGTGTGGAGTTAACTGCAAGTGTAGCTCAGTCGGTAGAGCATGGCGCTTGCAACACCAGGGTTGTGGGTTCGATTCCCACGGGGGGCCAGTATGAAAATGTATGCACTCACTAACTGTAAGTCGCTCTGGATAAGAGCGTCTGCTAAATGACTAAAATGTAAATGTAAAATGATAAGATGAGGCTCCAGATTTTGATGCCAAAGGTAGGGGAAGGGAAATTGGAAGGGAAATAGGAAGGAGATGGGGATGGAGAAGAGGAAGGGAAAGAGGAAGGAGATGGGGAAGGGGGAGGGGAAGGGGGAGAGGAAGGGGAAGGGGAAGAGGAAGGGGGAGGGGAAGGGGAGCACAAAACAATGAATAAATGACTATGTAAGTACATATTAATGTTGTTATTACAGTGTCACTACACATGTATAGGATAAGCCCCAAGGTGTTACCAGATGTATGTTTACAGTCCTCAACATATTTTACATGGACTTTGCATTCTTAGATTATTTGTATGGCAATAATCATTCATACCTCACCTCCATTAAAAATGAATGTCATGTATAAATGTGATGTGTGATTGTATACGTCTCAGGATATGTGTTGGACATTACCAACATGATTATGTGCATAGCCAAGCAGGCTGCTCCACTCCCAACGCCTCAGCAGGTAAATCTGCACCGTCAAGGAGCAGATGGTTTATGCTTGGTAGAAAAAATGGCAAAAAATAAATATACAACATTTTTATCTGAGCCGTTGTAATGTCATTAAGGAGGAGGCCAGGGAGGCTGCATTGTTTGGCTTGGCCAGAAGAATGAAAAGGCCAGTTTTTCATCCTGTCTTATTGTGCTGTGCAGCAGCTGGGTCACTACAGACCCACTTAACAAGGGCTATGATATACCTCCGCCGGTTTATTGACAGGGTCTTGGATGCTTGTCCCATGGGGGAGACTGTTACTCAGTGGAGAAGAAGCCTTGGTCTAATACCAAGAGACAAATGAACTGCATCTTAAGGGAGGTAGGGAGGACCGAACATGAAATATTATGTTGAACAAAAAATTCAATACACAACATTCTCCTGTTGTCACTGATGAGGAAAAACAGTATACTGTATGTTAGAAAACATGCCCTAATTTTCCCACCATCAAAACCTGTTTGAAAATGTGTCTTATTTGCTCTATGTAATGTAATACCTGACGATGATAACTACCACTGGCTATCATAAGTTGAATGCACCAATTTGTAAGTCGCTCTGGATAAGAGCGTCTGCTAAATGATGTAAATGTAAATATGCGATTTAGCAGACGCTTTTATGCAAAGCGATTTACAGTCATGGTGCATACATTTTTCGTATGGGTGGCCCCAGGAATCGTTCCCACAATCCTGGCGTTGCAAGCACCAATTTCTAACAACTGGACCACAAAAATGTAGCCACTAAACAACTTGCTTCAGTCTTTATCCTTGACTGGGTCTTTAGCCCTGTGGGTTAAGCAAGTGGCTGCATCTCTTGCAGCATTGTCTTGTGTGTTGTGATTCACTATGTTTAATGTTGTAAAGGCAGCGTGTGGCGGAGAACCTCTACCTCTTCATCTTGCCTGGAGGCTGTGGGACAGAATATCCACCATGCATGCCCCCGACAGAAGAGCCATGCTGCACCGTTAGATACCTAGTCTAATCACAGCTAGCCTACCAGAATTGCTAAGTGCCTCCCACAATCTACAACAAACTGATCACTAGAATATTATTACACTTTCAACAGAATCAAAGATAATGCTGTACTTCAAAGGCCAATTCAGTGCATTCGGAAAGAACACAGACCCCTTTTTCCACATTTTGTTATGTTACAGCCTTATTCTAAAATTGAATAAATAGTTTTTTTCCCCACAATACCCCATAATGACTAAGCAAAAACAGTTTTTTATACATTTAAATAAATAAGGTATTTCAGTTTTTTTATATACATTTGCAAACATTTCTAAAAACCTGTTTTCGCTTTGTCATTATGGGGTATTGTGTGTAGATTGATGAGGAAAAACATGTATTTAATCCATTTTAGAATAAAGGTGTAACGTAACAAAATGTGGAAAAAGTGAAGGGGTCTGAATACTTTCCGTATGCACTGTAAGTGCCATTGTTGAGGGACTTCCTATTGTGTACATTTGTTGTCAAACATGCTTTCATATTTATTGTATACTGGAACAAATAGATCATTCTTTTGAAAATATGAATAGTTGATTGCATATCACTGCTATTATGACTGTTTTTAATTATGTTTTCTTTCAGACAGGAAATTAAAAAACGAATTGCAGCACATAGTCAGCCATCGAAAGCTGGATACTACAAGTACAAAATATGCACTGTACCTTTGGTTCATAGAACAGGATAATTTCTACAATGCTCCAGAGTTTTCAACAAAATCAATATCCTCACTGCCTGAATGAGCAGGTGGTTTATCATAGGGTCATATCCTTACCACACCCTCAGATAATTTAATGAATTAAACAAACAAACTGTCTGACCAATTCCTGCCACCATGGAAGTCCATTACTACAACTTTTAGAACTATGATAAGCCCACAATGCTGGACTACCAAGAGACACCATTCACACAAATATTATGCTAGTAATAAATAATAATACATAATAATTGATACCTGATACCTAATTGATAACTGCTCTTAATGTTTTGCCAATTTTAATTACACTATGTGGTGATCTGTAGCTCTGCTGTTTTACTGTTTGTGCCAATTGAGCATCTGTCCTGTTCGATGAGTATCAGCGTCTACTCTCTCTCTCTCTCTCTCTCTCTCTCTCTCTCTCTCTTAAAACTCAGTTCTAGAAGACCCCTGTGATCTCAGGACTCAGTCCAAATAAGCCATACATCTCTGTAACCCTGCCTCATAAATCGCCCGGCTGTTCAAGGCTGTCAGCTTTGAGACTGCTTTTACAATCCGTTCCATTTCATTTAGCTCCTGCTAGAGGCACTTTAATCGTATCCTGTCCCTGTCGGCTAGCTGTGATTCATTTACTCTCATCATCCCCTGAGTCAGTGGCGTTAGTCTAGAGATGTTTGGGATAGAGACAGTGGGGCATCTGTTAATGTGGACATCAGATTTTATGATACTTTCTTTTTCTTTTTGGTAATAATTCTGTGTTGTTACGCATAGAAGTATTGTGTTGATGACTCAACACCTGCCGATAATTGTTCAATTTGTTGATGTTTCTGGTAATGCTTATAATACAATAGTGGAATGGCAAGGCCTAGATTCAATCCGGAGCACGGAAGATCTGCACTATAGCACGATTGAAATTTAAATGCAATATTCCCATGTTCACGGAGACTGCATTCACGGTAAACACTGCATATGTCGGCTCAATCAGAAATTATCTTTACATTTCATTCACGCTATATCACAGATCTTCTGCGCTCTGGATTGAATCTAGCTCTAATTTCCTCCCTGGAGTTTGCTTTCCAGGGTATCCCAGAAACTGGGTTATGGATTTTGATTGAATAGGACCCTGTGTCTCAATATATTTATTGGATATTGTTTTACTATGTGCTCGATTCAAGCTAAACACCTTCTTCGTCCGCTTTGAGGATAACACAGTGCCACTGACGAGGCCCACTACCAAGGACTGTGGTCTCTCCTCCTCCGTGGCCGACGTGATGAAGACATTTAAGCATGTTAACCCCCGCAAGGTTGCCGGCCCAGACGGCATCCCTAGCCGCATCTTCAGAGCATACGCAGACCAGCTGGCTGGTGTGTTTATGGACATATTCTCCCTTTCCCAGTCTGCTGTTCCCACATGCTTCAAGATGGCCACCATTGTTCCTGTACCCAAGAAAGCAAAGGTAACTGAACTAAATGACTATCACCCTGTAGCACTCACCTCTGTCATCATGAAGTGCTTTGAGAGACTAGTCAAGGATCATATCACCTCTACCTTACCTGTCACCCTAGACCCACTTCAATTTGCATACCGCCCCAATAGATCCCATCTGGACAAGAGGAATACCTATGTAAGAATGCTGTTCATTGACTATAGCTCAGCATTCAACACCATAGTACCCTCCAAGCTCATCATCAAGCTCGAGGCCCTGGGTCTGAACCCCACCCTGTGCAACTGGGTCCTGGACTTCCTGATGGGCCGCCCCCAGGTGGTGAAGGTAGGAAACAACATCTCCCCTTCGCTGATCATCAACAAATGGGGCACCACAAGGGTGCGTGCTCAGCCCCCTCCTGTACTCCCTGTTCACCCATGACTGCGTGGCCAAGCACGCCCCCAACTCAATCATCAAGTTTGCAGACGACACAACAGTAGTAGGCTTGATTACCAACAATGACGAGACCGCCTATAGGGAGGAGGTGAGGGCTTTGGGAGTGTGGTGCCAGGAAAAATAACCTCTCACTCAACGTCAACAAAATAAAGGAGATGATCGTGGACTTCAGGAAACAGCAGAGGGTGCACCCCCTTATCCACACCGACGGGACCGCAGTGGAGAAGGTGGAAAGCTTCAAGTTCCTTGGCGTACACATCACCGACAAACTGAAATGGTCCACCCACGCAGATAGTGTGGTGAAGAAGGCGCAAATGCGGCTTGGCACCTAAAACCCTCACAAACGTTTTACAGATGCACAATTGAGAGCATCCTGTCGGGCTGTATCACCACCTGGTACGGCAACTGCACCGCCCGCAACCGCAGGGTTCTCCAGAGGGTGGTGCGGTCTGCCGAACGCATTATCAGGGGCAAACTACCCGCCCTCCAAGACACATACAGCACCCGATGTCATAGGAAGGCCAAAAAGATAATCTAAGACATCAACCACCCGAGCCACTGCCTGTTCACCCCGCTATCATCCAGAAGGCGAGGTCAGTACAGGTGCATCAAAGCTGGGACCGAGAGAATGAAAAACAGCTTCTATCTCAAGGCCATCAGACTGTTAAATAGCCATCACTAGCACATTAGAGGCTGCTGCTGCATATTGAAATCACTGGCCACTTTAAGAAATGGAACACTAGTCACTTTAATAATGTTTACAGTCACTTTAATAATGTTTACATATCTTGAACTACTCATCTCATATGTATATACTGCATTCTATTCTATAATATTCTACTGTATCTTAGTCCATGCCACTCTGTCATTGCTTGTCCATATATGTATATTTTCTTAAATTCCATTCCCTACCAGTTTTGTGTGTATTAGGTATATGTTGTGAAATTGTTAGATATTACTTGTTAGATATTACTGCACTGTCGGAGCTAGAAGCACAAGCATTTCGCTACACCCGCTATAACATCTGCTGAACACATGTATGTGACAAATAGTCCCCTGTAGCTCAGTTGGTAGAGCATGGCGCTTGCAACACCAGGGTTGTGGGTTTGTTTCCCACGGGGGGCCAGTATGAAAATGTATGCACTCACTAACTGTAAGTCGCTCTGGATAAGAGCGTCTGCTAAATGACTAAATTTAATTTAATTTGATTCATTACGTACCGCCGAAGTTCAGTGCTATAGCGTGATTGAAATTTAAATGTTCCCGCATTCGTGGAGACTGCATTTACGGTAAGCACTTCATATGTCGGCTCAATCGGAAATTACCTTTCAATTTCAAGCACGCTATAGAGCTGAACTTTGGCAATACGGATAGAATCAAGCCCTATGTCTAAACATACTGTAGCTCCTCTAACCCCACATGCCCAAGTATAAAGGATTCTAGGTTGGTAATTGCTCTTTTTTGGGGAGTTGGCTGTTATTACTTCTGTGTCTTTCTGAGAGATATTACAGTAACATCAATTGCTTAGTGACAGCTTGTCTCCTGCAGTTTGGGAAGCATCAAAAGATTATAATTTCTCCATCCTTCCTTTAACTCCTGCTGCTAAAGATTGCCTGAAGACAGGCTTAATATTTACAGATGCCTTTGGTAAACAAGGAGATAATTATTTAAGAGGCCTTCCTGTCAGTCAAATCATGTCTTCCAGAAACTCAAACAACAGAATGGATTATTATGAAAGCACTGATGTTATGGAGCCACCCCCTAGTGATAATTGTCCAATTTGCTGATCTTTTTGGTAATGCTTGTGATAGAATAATTGAATGGCAAATTCCTTCCCGGAGGTTGCTGAGATGTGTGCTAATGTTTAGGAAGTTTTAAGTAGTAATTAATCCAATCTATCACAGTGAAAGGCAGCCTGCCATTACAGGTTCCATGGGGGGATGTGACAAGATTAAAACTGTACATGAAGACATGTAAACATGCAAAATTAACATTCATCATTAAATTGTCACCTGATAGTTGAAATATCTGAGAGTTTAATGGGTTTAAAAAACAGTGCCTGTAGCTCGCCAGTGAGGACAGGATATACATTTCCTTCCTCCTCTTCATCTGAATTACTCACCTGTCTGTGCAGGGATCAGAGCAAACCTGAGAGGTAATTGTCGATGAGTACACATCTGGCAGACAAGACAGGCTTAGATATTGCACATTAAGAACTCCTCCATGTAATACAGGACAGTCTAATGGGCCGTGCATATCATCGTACTTGGCAGCTCACAGTAGTGCAGTAAGACAGGGTGGGAGCATTTTTAGTGGTCCAGATTAAACAAGGCCATTATCCAGCCATTTCTTCCTGTTGGGATTTCCACAGGCCTGTCCTTAGGGAGAAGTTGGGGGTATCCCCTTCAGAGCACATCAAGTGACTGTGCTTCCCTTTAGATACAGTAAATATCAACCCTGACCACCCATAATCACAGAATCCTCAAATACTCTGCAGTGACCAAAGCCGATACCACCATGATATTATAGCACCTTTCTCCCACTGACAAGTTGCATAACAGCAGATTTTTCTGGTTCTTTCATTATAACAGCCCATGCAGGTCACCTGAGTGGTAATCAGGCCCAGTGTTTTACGAGCCCTGCAAGTCACTCTCCGCTCCACGCTGAGTGATGGATGGCAAAGGTGCCATAACGACTCTTATCTCCAGCTCATTCAAATTGCATTCAGTTACATTTGCATTCCTTCTATCTCTCTTTCTTTACGCTACGAAAAAACTCATTTCCACTTCTTTATTAATGGGAAGGAAATGTTTATGTAATTACCACACACATTACCAAGAGATCAGTTAAGTGCTCAAACAAATTAGAATAGCATATATTAAAAGGTTGTTCTGGCGGTGTCGGACGTGGAACTGTGTTAGAGCTGTCAAATGCTCCTGGCATTATACCTAAAGCGAACATTGCCATTGGCTGCACGGAGTCGCATTAACAAAAATCCCATGCAGACGTGTTTACAAGTTCGAACACTGGAATGTGAGATGTAATCTACACCCTGATTAGGCTGATAGAAATCCTCATCATTTAATTTAATGATTTTCAACTCTGAACTTCGTGTCAATGACCACATTAGCAGTCGCTAACCGATTTGACAGCTATAAAGCAGTTATACCTCCGACACCACTAAAACACCAGCTATGTGGGTGTTGGCTATCGCAGGTTAACGCTTGATCTGATTGAATCTTTAAGTGCTATACAGGATATCTTTATTAGCTGAGATTATGATTATACAGTGCCATCGGAAAGTATTCAGACCTCTTGACTTTTTCCATATTTTGTTAGGTTACAGCCTTATTCAAAAATTTATTAAATAGTCCCTCATCAATCTACACACAATACCCCATAATGACTAAGCAAAAACTGGTTTTTTGAAATATTACATTTACATAAGTATTCAGACCCTTTACTCAGTACTTTGTTGAAGCACCTTTGGCAGCAATTACAGCCTTGAATCTTCTTGGTTATGACGCTAAAGCTTGGCACACCTGTATTTGGGGAGTTTCTCCCATTCTTCTCTGCAGCTCCTCTCAAGCTTTGTCAGGTTGGATGGGGAGCGTTGCTGCACAGCTATTTTCAGGTCTCTCCAGAGATGTTAGATCGGGTTCAAGTCCGGGCTCTGGCTTGGCAACTCAAGGACATTCAGAAACTTGTCCCGAAGCCACTCCTGCGTTGTCTTGGCTGTGTGCTTAGGGTCATTGTCCTGTTGGAAGGTGAACCTTCGCCACAGTCTGAGGTCCTGAGCTATCTGGAGAAGGTTTTCAACAAGGATCTCTCTGTACTTTGCTCCGTTCATAATTGCCTCATCCTGACTAGTCTCCCAGTCTCTGCCGCTGAGAAACACCCCCACAGCATGATGCTGCCACCACCATGCTTCACCATAGGGATGGTGCCAGGTTTCCTCCAGACGTGACGCTTAGCATTCAGGCCAAAGAGCTGAATCTTGGTTTCATCAGACCAGAGAATCTTGTTTCTCATGGTCTGATAGTCTTTAAGTGCCTTTTGGCAAACTCCAAGCGAGCTGTCATGTGCCTTTTACTGAGGAGTGACTTCCGTCTGGCCACTCTACCATAAAGGCCTGATTGGTGGATGTGCCAAGCTTATAGAGACATATCCCAAGAGACTTGCAGCTGTAATTGCTCAAGTGTTCTGTTTTTTTGTCTTATTTCTTGTTGTTTCACAAAAAAAAATATTTTGCATTTTCAAAGTGGTAGGCATGTTTGTGATGAGGTGGTGTTGAAGGAGTCAGGCGCAGGAGGGTAAATCACAGAATAACACGCTTTAATCCGCAAAATACAGGTTTACGCAGAAATGCGGCAAACATACTCCAGGGCACAAAACAGGCGCATTGGAAAATACAAGGCACACGGGAAAATACTCCCGTCGATACAAAATACACGAGCTCCACCGAGCATCACTAACCTCCACAATAAACAATCACCCACACAGACAAGGAAGCAGAGGGAACACTTATACAATGACTAATGAGGGAATAAGGACCAGGTGTGTGTGATTGAAGACAAGACAAATGGAGTGATGATAAATGGATCGGCAGTAGCTAGTAAGCTGGTGACGCCGAATGCCGAAACCTGCCCAAACAAGTAGGGGAGGCAGCCTCGGCGGAAGTCGTGACAGTATCCCCCCATTTGATGCGTGGCTCCAGCAGCGCGCCGACCCCGGCCTCGGGGACGGCCAGGAGGACGCGGAGCAGGGCGAGCAGGATGGCGATGTGGAAATCCCGTAACATGGAGGGATCGAGGATATCCCTCACCGGGACCCAGCACCGTTCCTCCAGACCGTACCCCTCCCACTCCACAAGGTACTGAAGGCCCCCCACCCGACGCCTCGAATCCAGGATGGAACGGACAGAGTATGCCGGGGCCCCCTCGATGTCCAGAGGAGGTGGAGGGACCTCCCGCACCTTAGACTCCTGGAGCGGACCAGCTACCACCGGCCTGAGGAGAGACACATGAAACAAGGAGTTAAAAAGGTAATCAGGGGGAAGTAATAACCTATAAGTGACCTTGTTGACTCTCCTCAGGACTTTGAACGGCCCCACAAACCGCGGGCTCAGCTTCCGCCAGGGCAGGCGGAGGGGCAGATTCCGGGTCGAGAGCCAGACCCGATCCCCTGGTACAAAGACGGGGGCCTCACTGCGGTGGAGGTCAGCGTTGGCCTTCTGACGACGCGTTGGAGGTGAACGTGGGCAGCATCCCACGTCTCCTCCGCGTGCCAAAACCAGTCATCCACCACAGGAGCCTCGGTCTGGCTCTGGTGCCACGGTGCCAGAACCGGTTGGTAACCTAGAACACACTGGAAAGGCTTTAGGTTAGTGGAGGAGTGGCGGAGAGAGTTTTGGGCATATTCTGCCCATGGCAAGAACACCGACCACTCCCCCAGCCGGTCCTGGCAGTAGGATCACAGGAACCTACCCACGTCCTGATTTACCCGTTCCAACTGCCCATTACTCTCGGGGTGGAACCCAGAGGTCAGGCTGACCGAGACCCCCAGACGTTCCATGAATGCCTTCCAGACCTTGGACGTGAACTGAGGACCTCGATCAGACACTATATCCTCTGGTACCCCGTAGTGCCGGAAGACGTGTGTAAACAGGGCCTCCGCAGTTTGCAGAGCCGTGGGGAGACCGGGCAGAGGAAGGAGGCGTCAGGCTTTAGAAAAGCGGTCCACAACGACCAGGATGGTGGTGTTACCTTGGGAGAGGGGAAGATCAGTTAGAAAACCAACACTTAGGTGAGACCATGGTCATTGTGGAACTGGTAAAGGTTGTAACTTACCAGCTGGGAGGTGCCTAGGTGCCTTACTCTGGGCACACACTGAGCAGGAGGAGACATACACCCTCACGTCCTTAGCCCAGGTAGGCCACCAGTATTTTCCGGTCAGGCAGCGCACTGTACGGCTGATACCTGGGTGACCAGAGGAGGGTGACGTGTGTGCCCAGTAGATCAGATGATCACGGATAAGAGCAAGCACGTACTGTAACCCATCTGGACACTGAGGGGGAGAGGGATCCGTGCGTAATGCCTGCTCTATATCCACGTCCATCGCCCATACTACCGGAGCCACAATGCAGGAGGCCGGCAGTATGGGAGTGTTGTCGCTGGGCCTCTCCTCTGTGTCATACAGCCGGGACAGTGTGTCTCCCTTCACGTTCTTCGTACCCGGGATGTATGATAGAGTGAAATCAAACTGGATGAAGAATAGGGCACACCTGGCCTGGCGAGGATTCAGCCTACTCGCTGCCCGGATGTACTCCAGGTTACGGTGGTCCATCCAGACGAGGAAAGGGTGTTTTGCCCCCTTGAGCCAATGCCTCCACACGGTCAAGGCTCGGACAACAGCCAACAGCTCCCGATCACCAACGCCGTAGTTCTGCTCTGCCGGGCTGAGCTTCTTCGAGAAGAATGCACAGGGGCGGAGCTTGGGTGGCGTACCCGAGCGTTGAGACAGGACATCTCCTATCCCAACCTCAGACGCATCCACCTCCACTACGAATGGTAGTGTGAATCGGGGTGGGCCAGTACTGGGGCTGAGGTGAACAGAACACGCAGTTTGCTGAAGGTCAGCCTCAGCAGACCAGCGGAGCCGGGATGCCCACCCTTCAACAGGGAGGTAATGGGAGCTGCGACCTTGCCAAAGCCCCGGATAAACCTCCGATAGTAGTTTGCAAAGCCAAGGAAGCGCTGCACCTCCTTAACTGTGGTTGGAGTCAGCTAATTACGCATGGTTGAAATGCGATCTCCCTCCATCTCCATAGCTGAGGTGGAAATGCGGTATCCAAGGAAGGAGACGGACTGCTGGAAAACCATACACTTCTCTGCCTTAGCATAAAGGTCATTTTCCAACAGTCGGGCCAGCACCTTGCAAACCAGGGACACATGCTCGGCGTGCGTAGCGGAATACACCAGGTTGTCATCGATGTAGACCACTACACCGCGACCAAGCATGTCCCGAAACACCTCGTTCACAAAGGACTGGAAAACTGATGGAGCATTCATCAAACCATAGGGCATCACCAGGTATTCATAATGCCCCGTGGTTGTGCTGAATGCTGTCTTCCACTCATCTCCCTCTCGGATACGCACCAGGTTGTACGCACTCCTGAGATCTAATTTGGTGAAGAAGCGCGCCCCATGCATTGACTCAATCACTGAAGGAATGAGGGGGAGAGGATAACTAAATCTTAACGTCTCCCTGTTCAGTGGTCGATAATCAATGCACGGGCGCAGACCTCCGTCCTTCTTCTTCACAAAGAAGAAACTTGAGGAGGCGGGTGAAGTGCAGGGACGTATATACCCCTGGCGCAGGCACTCGGTGACATATGTTTCCATAGCCACCGTTTCAGCCTGTGACAGGGGGTATACTGTATATGACTCCTGGGAGGTACAGCGTCTACCCAGAAGTTTATCGCGCAATCCCTCGCCCGATGAGGTGGTAATTTAGTTGCCTGCGTTTTAGAGAACGCTTGCGCCAGATCGAGGTATTCAGGGGGAATGCGCACGGTGGAGGTACTGTCTGGACTTTCCACCGTGGTTGCACCAACGGAAACACCTAGACACCTACCCTGACACTCTCGCGACCACCCCATGAGAACCCTCTGCGGCCATGAGAAGGTGGGGTTGTGGAGTGCTAGTCAAGGGATACCTAATACCACAGGGAAAGCAGGAGACTCAATAATGGAAAAAGTAACCTGCTCACAATGAATCTCCTGGGTAATCATGGTGACTGGTGCAGTAACTTCCTTAACCAACCCGGACCCTAATGGTTGACTATCAAGTGCTCTGATGGGGCGTGGAATGGATAGGAGAATCAATGGAATGCCTATACAGTGTGCGAATGCCCTGTCCATAAAGTTCCCAGCTGCGCCTGAATCGACAAGTGCCTTACACTGGGGAATTACCATGTGCTCAGGAAAGGAGATGTGTATTTTACAGTGCGCAGCAGAGGGCTCTGAACGAGTGTGGGTGTTCGATACCTGGGGTGATGCGAGAGTGCCCTGCCTGCCGCCTAGAAGAGCGTTGACGAAAACGTGTGGTGAAATGTCCCTTCGCGCCACCAGTGTGGCACTGGCGCTGTCGTCCTCCGCTCTCTCGGCTAGCGGTTCCACCCATCTCCATCGGTTCTGGATCCGAGTCGGCTGGGATGGAAACGGGCAGACCTCCTTCAGGACGTCCTCTGGTTGCCAGCAGGTTGTCCAAACGAATGGCCATGTCCACCAGTTGCGAGAAGGACAACATGGTGTCACGGCAGGCTAGCTCCCGTCGGACGTCCTCTCGCAGATGGCACCGGAAATGGTAGATCAGGGCCCGCTCATCCACCCGGACCCAGTTGCCAGAGTTCTAAACTCCAATGTGAAGTCCTGCGCAGTCCTCGTCCCCTGCCTCAGGTGGACCAGCCGCTCGCCCGCCTCTCGACCCTCGGGCGGGTGATCGAAGACCGGCCGGAAGAGGCGAGCGAACTCCCCGTAGTTCTCCAACGTGGCTCCTCCTTCGTTCCACACCACGTTGGCCCACTCCAGTGCTTTCCCCGAGAGGCAGGAGACGAGGGCGGAAACCTTCTTCCGCTCCGCTGGGACCGGCCGGATGCTGGAGGAGTAGAGCTCCAGTTGGAGAAGGAATCCTAGGCACAGCGCCGCTGTCCCGTCGAACTCCCGTGGTCGGGATATCTGGATCCCTCCGGGTGCTGGGGTGTAGGTGGCGGGATCCGGTTGCCCAGCTGGTCTCGACGGCTCGGGCTCTCTCCTCTCCAGGCGTTGGACGACCCGAAGAACCCGATCCATCGCTTCACCCAAGCTGGCTAGCATAGTTGAATGCTCCTGGACCCGTTCCACGACTCCAGGCATGCGCTTCTCTCCCGCTGACTCCATAGTGGGTGGGTGATTCTGTGATGACGTGGTGTTGAAGGAGTCAGGCGCAGGAGGGTAAATCACAGGATAACAGGCTTTAATCCGCAAAATACAGGTTTACGCAGAAATGCGTCAAACATACTCCAGGGCACAAAACAGGCACACGGGAAAATACTCCCGTCGATACAAAATACACGAGCTCCACCGAGCTTTACTAACCTCCACAATAAACAATCACCCACACAGACAAGGAAGCAGAGGGAACACTTATACAATGACTAATGAGGGAATAAGAACCAGGTGTGTGTAATTGAAGACAAGACAAATGGATCGGCAGTAGCTAGTAAGCCGGTGACGCCGAACGCCGAAACCTGCCCGAACAAGGAGGGGAGGCAGCCTCGGCAGAAGTCGTGACAATGTTGTGTAAATGAAATGATACAAACCCCCCAAAAATCAATTTTAATTCCAGGTTGTAAGGCAACAAAATATGAAAAATGCCAAGGGGGGTGAATACTTTCGTAAGCCACTGTACATGTCTAAACCCTGCTCTGTACTTTTACCTTGCAGACATTTTCCACCTTTGTTGTCTGCTCTCCCCTGGCTGCCACTCAGCATCCATGCTGTTATTTGCACAATAAGGTAGGCCAAGTGGAAAGCAAGGACTAGACACAGTGACAGGTGGTCTTCCACACCATTAGCGGATATATGATCTGACAAAGCTGTCTTCAGGACCCTGGAATCACATGTACCAAAGCATAGGTTCACCAAATCAGTCAGACTGAATCATAAATACTGTATCTCAAGAATGTATCTAAATGTGTCTACTCACACCTGAGCATTAGCCATAATAGTATATATTGTACACCGCACATTTATGATATAGCGGAAGCTTTGAGATCCAACAGAAACAAATGAAGACAGATCCCTAAAGCTGACAACAATAGATGCTCTGTAACACAGGAGATTCACATCAGTGTAAAACATGTCAGAGGAGGGGAAGACCAATGCCCGTGTACACAGTGTAGACACGCACATACTGCTGATCTCAGCGGTTCTGCTTTGGCTGCAGTCAGATGCCAAATAGCAACTGGAGAATAATTTCCTGGGTGAACTCATATTCTTCTAATGAATATGTCAGCCAGGCTCACACAGGGCAGAGGGTATACAGGGAGGTAAAGCTTTCCAGGGCACAAGCTATACACGCCCACTCTTTGACTGGAAGGATAGCGAGTGCACAAATTATTGAGAGTGTTTGTTGCCGAAAGTTAAGTTTGACAGTCTAGACTCAGTCTATTTGTTTCATTTTATTTGTTTTGTTTTGGGTGTATTTACTGACGGCCTGTATAGGTCCAGAAAAATACATCAGTCATTGTCTCTTCTTTTTTTTACTCTGCATGTAAAAAGTTATCTCCAACATGGATTCTGTTGCTATGTCTCTTCTCATGGATGCTTTCTCATTCAGAGGAAAAATTGAGCATTTTGTGCTGCAGGAGCTGTATTTACTATGCTCTCTTCTGGGACAATGTGGACCAACTGGAGTTCCAATGAAACAATTGTTTACTTGCAGAGGACTATAGAGAAGAAGTGGCTACTCGTAGAAAACAGATTTAGAACTTTCACAATCTATTGGGGAAAGCACCCTCGCCTACCTTCTCGTTCTCTACTCCACAGGCTGGACGCCATTCCGATCTGTTGAGAGTATCACCGCCATGTCAACAGTCATTGACTGAATGTCCAATGCCTTCCAGGGACCCCTCCCCGAAGAAGTCTCCCACTTCCCTGGAAAATGGAGCAGGACCATCGCTTCTGATGGATTTAATGGATGATACTGTCACCATTCCTGCTGCCCAACCATGGAAAGCACGTCACCCGCCGGGAAGCGGCCTGTGGCGAATGGGGCTTCTTAAGTGGTGGGAAGCCAGACCTAAATCCAGTTGTCAAACAGCTTCGCCCTCCCGGCTTCGGAGGTTCCAGTGCCATTGTCCCCTATCCTGATGCCATCCCAGGGGGATTCTGCCTCTGATTTTGCTTTGGACTCGGATCACCGGACCTCAAGGGTGTCTGACGCGCCAGCTCCTCCATCAGCCACAATGGGTTTTGTGGCCGGCTCGAGGCGCAAAAACTGACAGACCTCCTCTGCTATCTCACCAGTCATTATAATCGGCAGCTCTATGGTGAGAAACATCTTGGTTCCAGGGGCAAAAAACCTTGCGCTATCCTGGGGCTTGGGTACAGGACATTACTAGGCTGCTTACTACTGTTTTAAACCAGAACACGGGGGCTGTCGCTGTTGTAATCCATGTGGAATCTAATGACATTAGGATGGCTAGCTCGGAACATCTGAAACTGGACTTTATAGAACTGATTGGAATTCTGAAAGACTCCAATAAACGTCCAGTTATTTCAGGCCCAGTGCCATCACTGAATCATGGCAGCGAACGATTCAGTAGGTTGCTGGCACTACCATATCTCTGTTGGAGTTACTTTTGTGGATAACTTTGACATCTTTTGGAAACAGAAGATGTTCTACAGAGAGAATGGGGTCAATCCAAATAATCTTGGTGCCAGGACCCTGTCCTTGGATTTCAAGGCCGCGCTGAGACATTGACTTATCAACACCACAAGACCCGCTCAGGTAATCCCAACCATAAATTATCAGCTTTATCATCATACTGCAGGCCCGCAACAAGTAAGCATCATTGACACTTGTTTTAACCCACATCCTCGCTCGAGGCAATCTTTTATCTATACAAATTCAAGTTAAACTTATGGTATTTTCAAATAAGGCATTACCAACTGAGCATAGTTCGAGCCATAGGCCTAATGGTTCAGTTCTAGGCAATCTTGTATCATTTCCAATTCAAGCCAGCCCCATGGTATTTTTTAGTAGGGGGTTACCTGTTGAACATGGCATGTTTGTAATATAAACTTAATCTGATCAGAAATCCTGCAGCTACGGCCTTGGACTGATTCATGTAAATGCCAGAAGTTTGATTTCGAAAATTTATTTTATTGTAACTCTGGTATCATTTGATTTACACAACATGCCTACCACTTTGAAGATGCAAAATAGTATTTTTTGTGAAACAAACAAGAAATAAGACAAAAAAACAGAAAACTTGAGCGTGCATAACTATTCACCCCCCCCAAAGCCAATACTTTGTAGAGCCACTTTTTGCAGCAATTACAGCTGCAAGTCTCTTGGGGTATGTCTCTATAAGCTTGGCACATCTAGCCACTGGGATTCTTGCCCATTCTTCAAGGCAAAACTGCTCCAGCTCCTTCAAGTTGGATGGGTTCCGCTGGTGTACAGCAATCTTTTAGTCATACCACAGATTCTCAATTGGATTGAGGTCTGGGCTTTGACTAGGCCATTCCAAGACATTTAAATGTTTCCCCTTAAACCATTCGATTGTTGCTTTAGCAGTATGCTTAGGGTCATTGTCCTGCTGGAAGGTGAACCTCCGTCCCAGTCTCAAATCTCTGGAAGACTGAAACAGGTTTCCCTCAAGGATTTCCCTGTATTTAGCGCCATCCATCATTCCTTCAATTCAGACCAGTTTCCCAGTCCCTGCCAATGAAAAACATCCCTACAGCATGATGCTGCCACCACCATGCTTCACTGTGGGAATGGTGTTCTCAGGGTGATGAGAGGTGTTGGGTTTGCGCCAGACATAGCGTTTTTCTTGATGGCCAAAAAGCTCAATTTTAGTCTCATCTGACCAGAGTACCTTCTTCCATATGTTTGGGGAGTCTCCCACATGGCTTTTGGCGAACACCAAACGTGTTTGCTTATTTATTTCTTCAAGCCATGGCTTTTTTCTGGCAACTCTTCCGTAAAGCCCAGCTCTGTGGAGGGTACGGCTTAAAGTGGTCCTATGGACAGATACTCCAATCTCCGCTGTGGAGCTTTGCAGCTCCTTCAGGGTTATCTTTGGTCTCTTTGTTGCCTCTCTGATTAATGCCCTCCTTGCCTGGTCCGTGAGTTTTGGTGGGCGGCCCTCTCTTGACAGGTTTGTTGTGGTGCCATATTCTTCTTTTTCAATAATGGATTTAATGGTGCTCTGTGGGATGTTCAAAGTTTCTGATATTTTTTTATAACCCAACCCTGATCTGTACTTCTCCACAACTTTGTCCCTGACCTGTTTGGAGAGCTCCTTGGTCTTCATGACTTCTGAAGGTAATTGGTTGCACCAGATCTTATTTAGGGGTTTCATAGCAAAGGGGGTGAATACATATGCATGCACCACTTTTCCGTTATTAATTTTTTGGACTTTTTTGAAACAAGTTATTTTTATATTTCCACTTCACCAATTTTGACTATTTTGTGTATGTCCATTACATTAAATCCAATTAAAAATCCATTTAACTTACAGGTTGTAATGCAACAAAATAGGAACAACGCCAAGGGGGATGAATACATTTGCAAGGCACTGTACACTACCAGTCAAAAGTTTGGATACACCTACTCATTCAAGTAGGTGTAGAATAATAGTGAAGACATCAAAACTATGAAATAACAAATATGTATTCAAGTAGTAACCAAAAAAGTGTTAAACAAATTCTTCAAATAGCCACCCTTTGCCTTGATGATAGCTTTGCACACTCTTCACATTCTCTCAACCAGCTTCATGAGGTAGTCACCTGGAATGCATTTCAATTAACAGGTGTGCCTTCTTAAAAGTTAATTTGTGGAATTTATTTCCTTCTTAACCTCTTAATCACGAGGTTCCCCATATCCGGGGTAGTCCTTCCGCAATCTCAAACAATGGCATAGTACGGTTTTTAAACATGTGTGAATACCTGAATGTTATACACTACTGGAACGAGAAGCGTCTCAACTGTGAATCTAGCTAAACTGTTGTTGCCCATATTAAATAATATTCTGACTCCAAGCAAATATATAAGCATGTAGCAAAACCAGTACTGTATTTTGAAACCGTGCATGCCCGTATATTCATAGACAGATAAAGTATTTTTCTCAACCTATCTACACAAACGATACACCATTCAAAAGCTGCTAGCTCACAGATTCCAACAGTGATAGCCATGTTCCTCTATGACCAACACTCACTAAACTATTAATCAAAGAAAGTCAATAACAAACTTCCATTATTTTTATCACAACAACAAACTGCGTCTTACCTTTGTTGTTTCTGTTACCAAAAGTAGTGTCTGATCGAATAAAACCACTTGAAAAGATACTCTAGGGTCTCTCTCATTCCGAGTCGATTTCAATGAGTTTCCATCGTTTTACATGGCCAAAAATGTGTTTGAAGATGAAGTCAGTAGTTTGGTTCAATCACAACAAGCACTGTTTTGTCGCCATCTTCTGGATATATGATGTAATCCTCGTGGTTTGTCATTGTTCTCATTTAATTCTACAGATCCAGAGCTTTCGATAGAGGGGTCACATGTCAAAATCGACCAACCGGTTGTTGAAATATCCAAGTGCGCACCTCATTGTCTCATATTAGTTGACTTGCTGCATTACGCACGGTTACGCAGAGCGCACAACAACACTAGAATTTCGGAGGTAAAAACGCAAAGTTTATTCAAATATGGCAGGCTCTAGTAACAAATATACAGTTACAGAGGCGTTATTAATTGTAACAGATGAAAGTTGGACTCCATGTATCCCCATTGACTCTGAATCAGACGATGAGGACCTGCTTAGACCGGACGAACCAGACCCTAACGACGAGAACGAAGGTTATCGTGTCCAGGGCCCTACTCAAGCATCAGAAGAGTATGTAATCCCATTGTTATTTATTACTTCTAATACTACTATTACTAATTTATTGTATGAGTACAAAACATACATTCTAAAATATCTATTTGAGTAACTGAAGCTCAACGTAAGTTAGCGCCAGCTAGCTTAGCCTAGAGGCCCACGCGCAAATTGACTTACAATAGAACGCTATGTGTATTATTTATTGTCACTGAATTATCACTTAAGTCAACATTCTCATAGTTCTAACTATTTATTTTATATATCTGACTGTTTTGATTCAGATTTGTCAATGAATGAATACAAGTGTGTTTTAGTCATGATTTTCTTTTCTCTTTTGTCTTGTTTGTACAGTGAAGATGATTATAGGGGTGATGAGCCACAGCCAGAGCATCTGCCTCCTCAGCCACAGCTTCCCCTTCCTCAGGCAGAGCCTCCTCTTCCTCAGCCTGGCCGCTTGTCTAGACAACGCACTTCTGCTCCCCTCCCTCGGCCACGGTCTTCATCGGACACTGAGTCCCCTGTAAAGAGCCCTCAACCCAAAAGAAAAGGAAAAGCTTTCTCAAAGTCAGCGCATCCAAGTCAGCGTGGTGGAGGTAGGCCTGCCACTCCAAGATTCGGGGAGGAAGAAGAAGATAGGTGGCATAATAGAAAAGAGAAAAGGGTCTACATTTTGTGTGACAACCCACCCAAGGACAACATATCATTGTTTATCGTTTTGGGATGTGTGTAATTTTTGTTTTTAAATTTGTTGTTTATAGTTTCTAATAAGTCTGCTCAGTTTGGAGTCAAACATTCCCATTGTATGGTTTATTTCAATGGGAACACGTATAGAGGTCTGGGAGAACATGGGAAACAACATCAAAACAGTTGTATTTTGATGGACTGTACACATATAGTGATATGTTAGTGAAATTAAATGCCTTTTGCTGTCTGGTACCTGATAAAAGTCAAATGGCACTGATGATGCCCAAATCTACCCAAATGTCTCTATTTGGTAATCCGCCTAAACATACTTCAACTAAAACCCCTACAACTTTGGTTTACTTTACTTTATTGGCATCAAACTTCACATAATTACTCATCAGATATTGGGCTATGGTCCAATAGTGTTTAGGGGCTGCAGCTGCGTAAGTCCAATAAATTATTCCCTATAAAACCTGAAGTTACTTTCAGACGGAATAAAAACCTCCCAATTTATGCTGTGTTCTAGCTTTATGTACTCTGACACAGTAATACCCACATTCAAAAATGCATTCCCATGTGTTACCTTTCTTTTGCTACCAAGATTATGTTGATAGCCCTTGTCAATTTGGAGATATACTCTATTCAATTTGGGCATGCATTTTCGAGGCAGGCACTTTAGCCAGGTGCCTAGTGATGAAGAGGTTAACGCGTTTGAGCCATGTTGTGACAAGGTAGTGGGGGTATACAGAAGATAGCCCTATTTGGCAGCTCAAATAAGCAAAGAGAAACGACAGTCCATCATTACTTTAAGACATGAAGGCAGTCAATACGGAAATTTTCAAGAACTTTGAACGTTTCTTCAAGTGCAGTCGCAAAAACCATCAAGCGCTATGATGAAACTGGCTCTCATGGGGACCGCCACAAGAATGGAAGACCCAGAGTTACCTCTGCTGAGAGGATAAGTTCATTTGAATTACCAGCCTCTGAAATTGCAGCCCAAATAAATGCTTCACAGACACATCTCAACATCAACTGTTCAGGGGGACTGTGTGAATCAGGCCTTCTTGGTGGAAATGCTGCAAAGAAACCACTACTAAAGGACACCAATAAGAAGAAGAGACCTGCTTGGGCCAAGAAACACGAGCAATGGACATTAGACCGGTGGTCCAAATGTGAGATTTTTGGTTCAAATTGCTGTGTTTTTGTGAGATGCGGTGTGGGTGAACGGATGATCTCAGCATGTGTAGTTCCCACCGTAATGCATGGAGGAGGAGGTGTGGCTACCACAGCATTCTGCAGCGATACGCCATCCCATCTGGTTTGGATTAGTGGGCCTGTCAATTGTTTTTCATTTACATTACATTTACGTCATTTAGCAGACGCTCTTATCCAGAGCGACTTACAAATTGGTGCATTCACCCTATAGCCAGTGGGATAACCACTTTACAATTGTTTTTATTTTTTTTATTTTTTTTTGGGGGGTAGAAGGATTACTTCTATATATTTTTATATTTTCAACAGGACAATGACACAACACACCTCCAGGCTGTGGAAGGGCTATTTTACCAAGAAGGAGAGTGATGGAGTGCTGCATCAGATGACCTGGCCTCCATAATCCCCCGACCTCAACCCAATTGAGATGGTTTGGGATGAGTCGGATGGCAGAGTGAAGG
Source organism: Coregonus clupeaformis (assembly GCF_020615455.1). Taxonomy (NCBI): domain Eukaryota; kingdom Metazoa; phylum Chordata; class Actinopteri; order Salmoniformes; family Salmonidae; genus Coregonus; species Coregonus clupeaformis. The sequence goes on from NC_059221.1 coordinate 22,843,938, forward strand.
AAAAGCATCCAACAAGTGCTCAGCATATGTGGGAACTCCTTCAAGACTATTGGAAAAGCATTCCAGGTGAAGCTGGTTGAGAGAATGCCAAGAGTGAGCAAAGCTGTCATCAAGGCAAAGGGTGGCTATTTGAAGAATCTCAAATATAAAATAGATTTTGATTTGTTTAACACTTTTTTGGTTACTACATGATTTCATATGTGTTATTTCATAGTTTTGATGTCTTCACTATTATTCCACAATGTAAAAAATTTTACAACTAAAGAAAAACCCTTGAATGATTGTTACTGTACATAAAGAGCATAAGCTTCTAACTAGCTAATGTGCCCAGTCTGGTATTGGCACGTGCGCTCTAGCCAACAGCTTGCAGATACAGTGCAGGTATCAGGTATCAGGTATCAGCGGCGGTCGGTGACGCTTAAGATTATTATTTTAATAATGTATGACCCTGGCCTTATTTCTATTACAGCATATTGGACGACTTGTCATTCATATTCCATTCACACAGCTCAATGTAACATTGATAGGTTTAGGCTACTACATGATACTCAAACTTTCCCTATACCCTTCATGAGGTTGCTACAACCTAGCCTACGAATGAAAGTTTACAAAGTAGGTGCACAGGTCGAGAGAAATTAGAGTAATCAAGGTGACAGACAGTGACACATCCAATACCGCCTTGCACACGCTTGCCTGTATCTAGCTGATCTGGGTTGTAATCATTAGTCCACAAGTTGCAAACGAGAGTTTCTATTGGACAAATTCAGGTATGTTTATCCCCGTTTCGTTACGTTTGCTTCCGTTTAAGAAATGTTTTTCAACAGAATCGGATGAATGAATACACCCGTGATCACACGCAAACACAGAACTAGCAGCCACATATAAAATGCATGATCACTTTGCTCGTTGTATATATAATTCCTTCTCGCATCTACGCTCACTCCTCCTCTCACCTTTTCCCTTCACTTGTGGACTTCAGTGTACAATACAACAGCTGCCTGTGACCAGGCAAAAAAGTTCCAAGCCAAACTTTCATACCATAACAGCTAACCGCTACACACAGCCTACATTGTTTTCACCATATTAACGTCTTAGTCAACATAGCTACTAGAACTAACGCGTTAGTAAACCCGCTACAATCATGCAGTACAGTGTACAGCAAGCAGTTTAACAGTTACACCGGCAGGCCCCGGTGGCAATAAATTCATACAACCAAAAGCTTACCTTGACTTGGAAGAGTTCCAGTGTTGGATAGCCATAGCCAGCTAGCTAACATAGCATCCCTCTCTGTTTGAACTGGGTGTTTGAGTAGGCTAAACTAGCTAGCTGCATTTACTAGCTAAGTAAGTTCAAGTGAAAGTTTAAAAAATGTAGACTTCGAAATATAGCTAGCTCTCTCTCTCTCTCTCTCTCTTGCTTCTCCTTAATTTTGGAAGATATTAATTTGTTCAAAACTGTTCAACTATTGTCTTTCTCTCTCTTTGAGTCAACTACTCACCACATTTGATGCACTGCAGCGCTAGCTAGCTGTTGCTTATGCTTTCAGTACTAGATTATTTCTCTGATCCTTGTTTGGGTGGACAACATGTCAGTTCATGCTGCAAGAGCTCTGATAGATTGGAGGACGTCCTCCAGAAGTTGTCATAATTACTGTGTAAGTCTAAGGAAGGGGGTGAGAACCTTCAGCCTCCTAGGTTTTGTATTGAAGTCAATGTACCCAGAGGAGGACAGAAGTTAGCTGGTGCTACACCATGGTGCTACACTACAGAGTGCTGCTGAGGCTACTGTAGACATTAATTTCAAAACATTATGTTTTAATTAATTATTTGGTGACGGGTGAATATATTTAGTATAATTTTATCTAAAAAGGATTACTTTAATGTTTTTTCTTCTGAAATTCACTGAGGAGTATGTTCCTCCCTTCCTCCTCTGAGAAGCCTCTACTGGCAGGTATAGCCTACTACATGATGAGATTATTATGGACAAAAGTGCAAGATTATTTTTATTTGTCAAATGGCAGCCAAGCATCAATCATTTACATTTTAGTCATTTAGCAGACGCTCTTATCCTTAGTGAGTGCATACATATATATTTTTTTATACTGGCCCCCCATGGGAATCGAACCCACAACCCTGGCGTTGCAAACGCCATGCTCTACCAACTGAGCTACATCCCTGCCAGCCACTCCCTCCCCTACCCTGGACGATGCTGGGCCAATTGTGCACCGCCCCATGCGTCTCATGTCACCAGAGTAAGATCCTCCATATTTTTTGAAAGGAGCATCAACCTCATCACTATGCACTTTCACCACCCTGTGGTGGCTTATTTTATCTGTAGCCTAATAAACTGCATGCTTTCCCATGATGTTGTGAAATGTTTTATCCGACATGTAGGCTACTTTACTACAGAAAAAGGTTGGATGGAAACCTGGATAATGTCAAGCCATGTTGAGGATGCTCAAATTATATTTTGGATGAACGTGCACATGCCTATAGGAGACTTTTGAAGTAGCCATTGTGACTGGTTGTGTTTATGCCACATATAAAAGGTAAAAGTTAATTTATAGATATTTAGGCTATATTGAAGCATTAGGTTCTATGTGCACGAGGAAAACCGCTTGGATTGGAGGAGGCAGAGCGCATGTTAAGCTTTTCTGAATAACTGGGCCTGCAACGAGCATACTGTATGTGGCAACATTATTATAGGACGCCTTGGGATAATGATGATCTGAAACAGACAGCGCATTCAGTATCAGAAAAAAAAATTCAGCCAGACTGGCCTGCTACTGTGCATTTCTAGACCTTATAAACTGTTAAGAGTAGACCCACAACTGATCCAAGTCACAGAAAACAGAATGTCACAGGGCTTTTGCGCCATTATTCAAATTAGATTTTCACTGCAGCCTAGAGTAGAATTTGTACTCAATTGAAAACAATAATGCAATTATTCATTGCATTGTGGTGTTGTAGGCTACTATAGTCTAGGTAGGATCATTGTATTGTCCCTAAACAAGATCAATAGGGGAGCTTTTTGAGCTGTGTGTTTCATGCCTTCACTGTTCTTTCATGCGCAATGATGCACCTGGCCTGTCCGCTGCCTATCAGCTATTCCTATTTGTTCTTGTCAATTCAGATTGAAAATTGATGCAGTTTTGAATGCTTTTATGTGTAGTATGATTGCTAGTTAGCCTATTTGCAGATCTGGACAAACGGTCCACCTACCGCTATTGTCACTATGAATGGTGGATAGAGGGCAGAACAGACCGTTAGACTGGTAGACTATCTGACCTGTGGTATAGTAAGAGTTAGTGCACTGAAAAGCATAGTGCATAAAGGAAGCACCAAAACACCTTGATATAGGGGATGCACATGCAAGCAGATGAGGAAATGGCTAGGATGGAAGAAATTATATAGTAAAACCTACAAAAGAGTGAATGCTAACCAGGAGAGAAAACGCATTACCCTCCCCTGTGCCCAATGAAAAACCACACAACCCTACCCAAAGCAAAAAATAAGTTTAACAACCCTCCCCTATTTTGGACCACCCCTCCCCAGTAAATTGCGATCTGTCCCTAAGCAATTTCAATGTCTAGTCCTAAAAATGCCAATCTGACTCTTGTGGGAATTTATCGCCCTCCCTCGGCCTCCATATGTGCTCTTAGTAAATTGTCTGACCTTCTGTCTAAATATGCTCAATCTGAATTACTGATAGTGGGTGATCTTAATCTATACTGAACAAAAGCATAAACGCAACATGTAAAGTGTTGGTCCTGTTTCATGAGCTGAAATAAAATATCTCAGAAATGTTCCATTTGCACAACAAGCTTATTTCTCTAAAACGTTGTGCACCCATTTGTTTACAGTGAGGGAAAAAAGTATTTGATCCCCTGCTGATTTTGTACGTTTGCCCACTGACAAAGACATGATCAGTCTATAATTTTAATGGTAGGTTTATTTGAACAGTGAGAGACAGAATAACAACAAAAAAATCTAGAAAAACGCATGTCAAAAATGTTATAAATTGATTTGCATTTTAATGAGGGAAATAAGTATTTGACCCCGCTGCAAAACATGACTTAGTACTTGGTGGCAAAACCCTTGTTGGCAATCACAGAGGTCAGACGTTTCTTGTAGTTGGCCACCAGATTTGCACACATCTCAGGAGGGATTTTGTCCCACTTCTCGTTGCAGATCTTCTCCAAGTCATTAAGGTTTCGAGGCTGACGTTTGGCAATTCGAACCTTCAGCTCCCTCCACAGATTTTCTATGGGATTAAGGTTTGGAGACTGGCTAGGCCACTCCAGGACCTTAATGTGCCTCTTCTTGAGCCACTCCTTTGTTGCCTTGGCCGTGTGTTTTGGGTCATTGTCATGCTGGAATACATATCCACGACCCATTTTCAATACCCTGGCTGAGGGAAGGAGGTTCTCACCCAAGATTTGACGGTACATGGCCCCGTCCATCGTCCCTTTGATGCGGTGAAGTTGTCCTGTCCCCTTAGCAGAAAAACACCTCCAAAGCATCATGTTTCCACCTCCATGTTTGACGGTGAGGATAGTGTTCTTGGGGTCATAGGCAGCATTCCTCCTCCTCCAAACACGGCGAGTTGAGTTGATGCCAAAGAGCTCCATTTTGGTCTCATCTGACCACAACACTTTCACCCAGTTCTCCTCTGAATCATTCAGATGTTCATTGGCAAACTTCAGACGGGCCTGTATATGTGCTTTCTTGAGCAGGGGGACCTTGCGGGCGCTGCAGGATTTCAGTCCTTCACGGCGTAGTGTGTTACCAATTGTTTTCTTGGTGACTATGGAAGTGAGATCCTCCATGGAGCCCCAGGCCAAGGGAGATTGACAGTGCTTTTGTGTTTCTTCCATTTGCGAATAATCACACCAACTGTTGTCACCTTCTCACCAAGCTGCTTGGCGATGGTCTTGTAGCCCATTCCAGCCTTGTGTAGGTCTACAATCTTGTCCCTGACATCCTTGGAGAGCTCTTTGGTCTTGGCCATGGTGGAGAGTTTGGAATCTGATTGATTGCTTCTGTGGACAGGTGTCTTTTATACAGGTAACAAGCTGAGATTAGGAGCACTCCCTTTAAGAGTGTGCTCCTAATCTCAGCTCGTTACCTGTATAAAAGACACCTGGGAGGAAAAATCTTTCTGATTGAGACGGGGTCAAATACTTATTTCCCTCATTAAAATGCAAATCAATTTATAACATTTCTGACATGCGTTTTTCTGGATTTTTGTTGTTGTTATTCTGTCTCTCACTGTTCAAATAAACCTACCATTAAAATTATAGACTGATCATTTCTTTGTCAGTGGGCAAACGTACAAAATCAGCAGGGGATCAAATACTTTTTTCCCTCACTGTACGTCCCTATTAGTGAGCATTTCTCCTTTGCCAAGATAATCCATCAGATGTGACATATCAAGAAGCTGATTAAACAGCATGATAATTACACAGGTGCACCTTGTGCTGCTATATTTTTTATTTCCTTGTTTAACTCTGTTGCAGATAAACATGTGCCGTACAAACAATTAAGGGTGAAAGACCAATGTAATCCTTGGTTTACGAAATTACAGGAAATACATTTAGCTTGGACTAAGGCTAGACAGACTGATTCAACGTCTGATTGGCAGTCCAGACATTTAAGAAATAGATGTCTATCCCTGGTTAAAAAAGCAAAATCAATATATTTCTTGAATTGTGTATCAGAGAGTGGTGGTAATCCAGCATAATTCTGGAGATCCTTCTGATTTATACCTCTTTCAGACATATGGAATGTGGCTCCTTGAAAGCGCCTCGGATACGGCATGTTTGTTTGTCTGAAAGGGTACACTACGGCTTTTTAAATGCTGCCACGAAACCTTCTCTGGAGATATTGTGTAAGCGCCACTGAATGAGCATTTAACTTGTCTGTAAAGGAATGCCGCTTCTGAAGCGGGATAACATCCATCACTAGGCAATCAGAACTGTCAATCAAATGATCTCAAGATGCCTGCGTGTGGTCTGCCTGCCTGCGCGCAGACCACTCGCTTGTGAGAAATACAATGACTTACCAATACATTTAGTAGAAAGAAAACACATCTATCTACCATACCAGAAAAAACAGCAGAAAAACAAAACAACAGCATATGCAACGTTTATGGTTGTCAGGGAAACTATACCGAACATTCTATGCCAGAGCAGAATTCTACTGTCTGAAAAGGTACAGACGCTTCTGATGCAGCACTTTTTTAAATTGTCTGAAAGGTTTTAAATTGTCGCTATCGACCCGTTACTGTAGCGGCGTCCTATGTATGAAAAGGGTATTAGATAACTACCATCCAATTTTCAAATGATCTTGCCTTTCCAAAGTTTTAGAATCCCTGACTAACTTTCAGCTAAACTTCTTTTTTAAACTTCTCACTGTATTCTTAATGTGCACCAATGCAGTTTTAGACCTGGACATAGCACAGTTTCAGCTGCTACACTTGTCTTAGATGATGTGTTAAATTGCTTGGATCATAAATATCATTGTGCTGCCTTATTTATAGACCTTTCCAAGGCCTTCGATACCGTTGACCATCACATTCTTATTCAAAGGTTGACTGAAATAGGCCTGGATCAGGCTTCTTGCAAGTGGTTTGAAAATTATATTTCAGACAGGACTCAATGTGTGATCTCTGATGGTGTTAAGTCTAGTTTCCTCAACATTACAGAAGGTGTACCGCAGGGGTTGGTACTGAGACCTGTTCTCTTTACTATTTCTATAAATAATATTGGTCTATCTGTTAAAACGTTTAATATTCATCTGTATGCAGACAACACTGTTATGTACGCCATTGCCCTAATTGTTAACCAGGCTATGTTAGAGCTGCAATCTGACCTTGCTACCTTACAGAAAGCTCTAGTTGGTTTAAAATGTGTACTTAATGCAGGCAAGACTAAATACATGTTGTTCTCTAGTTCTCGCAATAATGTTTCAGATGGACTACATATTTATTCATTAGATGGTTCTCCCATTGAACGGGTTCACGCCTACAAATATCTGGGCATTTGGATTGACAAAGACTTAATGTTTCAAAAACATACGGATGAACTAAAAGCTAATATTTTAAGTGGGCTTCTTTTTTAGAAATAGATATTGCCTCTCCCTAAATAGCAGAAAGCAGATTGTACAGTCAACTTTCCTGCCAGTTCTTAATTATGGTGACACCATTTACCAGATCGCAGCAGCCACTACTCTTAAACCTTTAGATGCCATCTACCATAGTGCCATTCGTTTTATCACTGCTGACAGTTTTAATACTCACCACTGCATCCTGTGTCAAAAGATTGGCTGCTCCTAATGAAAGTCCCGTAGATCAATTCCTTACTCCCTTTTTTGTTTACAAAGCCTTACTACACAAGCTTTCAATTTACCTAATTTCGTTGCTAACGTATAAAAGAATGAGCTACCAAACCCGCTCGCAGGATTGGTTAACTCTTGAGGTCCCTCTGGTCTCAACCAATATAGGTAAATCCTCCTTTAGTTTTAGTGCCCCCCGTTGTTGGAATAACCTACAAAATTCATTGCATCTTGATTCCCTGGTGCCACTAGGGCAGTTTAGGACTCTGGTGTTGAATGAATTAATTGAGGATTGCAGTTGTTTCGATTGATTGTAGTGGTTTATTTGTTGAAATTGTGGTGTTGAGGTTGTGCCTTGTGGTTATTTTTATTCTTCTTGTTTTAATTATAATTTAAATTGTCCTTCCTGTTGTGACAAAATGTTTGTACTCAGCAATAGCAGTGCGTGGGTAAAATCACTGGGGATGCAAGCCAGAAAAAAAAGCCATATTACAACATACAGTTGAAGTCAGAAGTTTACATACACCTTAGCCAAATACGTTTAAACTCAGTTTTTCACAATTCCTGACATTTAATCCTAGTAAAAATTCCCTGTGTTAGGTCAGTTAGGATCACCACTTTATTTTAAGAATGTGAAATGTCAGAATAATAGTAGAGAGAATGATTTATTTCAGATTTTATTTCTTTCATCACATTCCCAGTGGGTCAGAAGTTTACATACACTCAATTAGTATTTGGTAGCATTGCCTTTAAATTGTTTAACTTGGGTCAAACGTTTCGGGTAGCCTTCCACAAGCTTCCCACAATAAGTTGGGTGAATTTTGGCCCATTCCTCCTGACAGAGCTGGTGTAACTGAATCGGGTTTGTAGGCCTCCTTGCTCGCACATGATTTTTCAGTTCTGCCCACAAATCTTCTATAGGATTGAGGTCAGGGCTTTGTGATGGCCACTCCAATACCTTGACTTTGTTGTCCTTAAGCCATTTTGCCACAAATTTGGAAGTATGCTTGGGGTCATTGTCCATTTGGAAGACATTTGCGACCAAGCTTTAACTTCCTGACTGATGTCTTGAGATGTTGCTTCAATATATCCACATAAATTTCCTTCCTCATGATGCCATCTATTTTGTGATGTGCCCCAGTCCCGCCTGCAGCAAAGCACCCCCACAGCATGATGCTGCCACCCCCGTGCTTTACGGTTGGGATGGTGTTCTTCGGCTTGCAAGCTATCCCCTTTTTCCTCCAAACATAATGATGGTCATTATGGCCAAACAGTTCTATTTTTGTTTAATCAGACCAGAGGACATTTCTCCAAAAAGTACGATCTTTGTCCCCATGTGCAGTTGCAAACCATAGTCTGGCTTTTTTATGGCGGTTTTGGAGCAGTGGCTTCTTCCTTGCTGAGCGGCCTTTCAGGTTATGTCGATATAGGACTCGTTTTACTGTGAATATGATACTTTTGTACCTGTTTCCTCCAGCATCTTCACAAGGTCCTTTGCTGTTGTTCTGGGATTGATTTGCACTTTTCGCATCTCTAGGAGACAGAACGCGTCTCCTTCCTGAGCGGTATGACGGCTGCGTGGTCCCATGGTGTTTATACTTGCGTACAATTTTTTGTACAGATGAACGTGGTACCTTCAGGCATTTGGAAATTGCTCCCAAGGATGAACCAAACTTGTGGAGGTCTACACATTTTTTTCTGAGGTCTTGGCTGATTTCTTTTGATTTTCCCATGATGTGAAGCAAAGAGGCACTGAGTTTGAAGGTAGGCCTGGAAATACATCCACAGGTACACCTCCAAATGACTCAAATTATGTCAATTAGCCTATCAGAAGCTTCTAAAGCCATGCATTTTCCAAGTTGTTTAAAGGCACAGTCAACTTAGTGTATGTAAACTTCTGACCCACTGGAATTGTGATACAGTGAATTATAAGTGAAATAATCTGTCTGTAAACAATTGCTGGAAAAATTACTTGTGTCATGCACAAAGTAGATGTCCTAACCGACTTGCCAAAACTATAGCTTGTTAACAAGAAATTTGTGGAGTGGTTGAAAAACGAGTTTTAATGACTCCAACCTAAGTGTATGTAAACTTCCGACTTCAACTGTATGTGTTGTGATAATTGCGTTGTTTGCTCTATAACCTGTTAGTTCATATGCCTTGCAACTGTGATATATGCCTAAGGCCGAGACAATAAGAAGATACAGTTGCAGAATAAATTCAACTACACCTTTGTTTCAACACAAAACCGGAGAGCAACCTCTGTCAAGCGAAGTCAACAAAGCATATTGCATGTAATAAACAGTTACATGACCTACAGCATGGTCAAGAAAGTTCATATTTCCGACATTTTTGGATTACTAAACAACTATTGATTTATAACCACAGATAGTTACTGCAAGTTGCAAAAAAAACAGGAGCTGCCTCCACTATTCCAGCACCATGTATTTTATGGTTGGATCAGAATTGCCATTATAATCATTGGCCAGTACGGAGAATGAAGTAAAACCACAAGTCCAAATCCCTATCTCCATCCATGGCTAATTTAGGAAAGGGCCAATTGTAGCTATCTAGCTAGCCACCGGAGGATAACAACACAACAAGATGCAACAATTCAAGTTGTTTCTATTGATGACATATTTCTCTGTGATAGGAGTGAAGCCAAATCCAAACTGGCTTCCCTTGACACTTATTTTTTGGTGCACCAGGACCATTCACAGTTGAGCTCACTCCGTTTAGCTCAACGCTGATTGGCTATTATTTTATACCTTATTTTTATCAAGGGAGGCCAAATGCTCGCTGGCTTCCCTTGCATTCAATACTACGGGTGATCTCTTTATGACCAGACCGCATCAGATAGATGGCCTACTCATACAGAGACAGAGGTGCGCTATTTCGTTCGCTCGGATGCTTTCTCAGGTGAGAAACATTCAGCCTCTTGCAAATTGAAGGAAAATAATGAAAACACAGAGAGACAAAAGATAAATTTCTCTGGGCACCACTGGGATTGAGACCCTGGTCTCAATTGGGCTACCCTGAATAAATAAAAGTGAATAAAAAATAAAATATGCAAAATGTCACATATTGGCATTGAATAACTGTTTCCAAATACAAACACTGCATAACCAAACCAAGCCAAATAAAATGGATTGTTTTCCTTTTCCGCCATACAGATTTTTTTGTTCCACACTGATCTTTTATTTTGTTTCAAATCAAACAGGCCAATTTTTGCTGATTAAATTTTAGGCTCTACCTGGGTCCCGGTGGTAAGTAAATTATTACCCATAAAGACAAATGGCGAGTCATGGCAGCAGATGTTGAGCAGAGGAACAGAACAGGTTTATTGGCTGTTTATTAGAGGGAGGGAGGGAGAGAGAGAGAGAGAGAGAGAGAGAGAGAGAGAGAGAGAGAGAGAGAGAGAGAGAGAGAGAGAGAGAGAGAGAGAGAGAGAGAGAGAGAGAGAGAGAGAGAGAGAGAGAGAGAGAGAGAGGGTGAAAATAAGAGAGAGAGGGTGAAAGTAAGAGAGAGAGGGAGAGAGAAGGTGAAAGTAAGAGAGAGAGGGAGAGAGAAGGTGAAAGTAAGAGAGAGAGGGAGAGAGAAGGTGAAAGTAAGAGAGAGAGGGAGAGAGAAGGTGAAAGTAAGAGAGAAAGAATGAAAGACAGAGTGGAAGGTGAGAGAGAGCAGAACAGTTTGGGGGGGAACTTATGGAAGGAGCCTCATTTAATCTTAATTTAGAAGCAGTAATTCCCTGGCTATCAATAGCAGATCCCCCCCAAACTGTTAAGGCACTTTTTAAGACTGCCACACCATAAAGTCATCAATGGGGGGAATCCATCGATCCTGGAACAGCACTTCACGCCAGAAAATAAATTGCATTTAATACTATGCTGTTAAGACAAAAGAGTTATAACCCCAGAAGAGGGGGGAATGCTGATGGCCATGGAGTATAAGGACCACAGACTGGTACAGTATAGATGTAAACAAAAGATATGCAAGGAATTTCATAGCTGCCAAGGTAACTTGTTTGAGATAATTACAGAAGTGATCAACAAACAAATTGCAATTGCTAATAGCCAGTCTATCAGTGTACCAACCAAGTGCTAGCCCAGTGGGTGGATAGTACTAAAACTTTTTTCCCAGTTAGGATGTACTTATGCTTGTTGAATAGCCATAAAGAATGACTACATGCATTATAGCGGCTCTAACCTTAGAGATATACATAGATTGAAATGCTGAGCAACAAGGTGTGTAATTCTACTGCAAACAGGCTCATTTTGGTGTTGGGTATTCATCCACCTCTCCTCTCCTCTGCTGCCATCTGAACTGACTTCCACAAAAAACAATTGTGTTACAATAGCTGAGATAGAACTGAAACAGACAAACACACAGCAGCTCTCAAGATAGGGACCTACAGTAGAAAGAGAGGTATGATTCAATACCTCCATAGTAGGAATTCCGGCCTTCGAAGTAAATTGTTCTCTGAATAGGTACCATGGCCTCTTCAGGCTCCTAAAGACCAAAGGTCTCCTATGCTTCTGAGGTGATTGAGAGGTTACTGACTTTACACTCGGTCGGTTACACAATAACCCCTATGTGCTGATGCTGATGATGAGGAGGGCAGCTACATGAATACAGCCTGCCATGAGTTAGGCTTGACTGGCTGTGTCTGTCTGAGGGGGTATCAGTAGACTCGCTGTAGGTGGCCTTTGAACAACTGACAGGAGATAAGTAGGGTGGCGGTGATCCATGTCTGTGTCTGGGACGACCCCACAGCAGGAGCAGACGTTTGACACACAGTTGGCTGGTGGCACCTTCATTGGGGAGGACAGGCTCATAGTAATGACTGGAATGGAATTCATGGAATGATATCAAACACATCAAACACATTTCCATTTCATTCCAGCCATTATTATGAGCTGTCCTCCCCTCACCAACCTCCTGTGGTTTGCCATTATTTTCTCACATGCTGAATATACTGTATTTGTTCGTCCAACTATAAAGAATGAATGTGTCTGTGAAGGAGGACCTATTGGTTTTTGGTGTTATGGTATTCATGGTCAAGTCTACAGAATGTACTATACTACAGAATCTACCGGCCATACAATCTGCTGAACCCACTTTTTCTCTGGCCTGTTTGTCAGCAGCAATGTTTCAGTACTGGGTAGTCTTTTCTTTTTTATTTCTAGACAGCAAAATACTTGTATAACCTCCTTTTATTACCTCTCTGTCTGACCAACACCAGCAAATACCCTCTCTGTTATCAAAACACACCAGAGACAGCCAATCAAATCCCCAGATATCCATTACTAGAATTGCATGGTTTTGCAATCAGAACATAAACCATAACAATGGTGGATTTTTTCATTTTCATAGACCACCTCTCAACCTCTGACCTATGGTATTGACCAGGAGCTGAAACCATGAGGTATCCCTGCTGTGGCTACACCTGCGCAGACACCTCCAAGATGATGGAGCGACCAGCACCTTCTTGCTGTGATCCGAGGGCTCGGAGCAGCCTCATTAATATAGATGGGTTTTTTATAGGAATGGCTGTTGGGCTAAATTATTCAGAGCATTCAGAGAGACATATGGGCCGTCCCCTCCAGTAGCACAGCCAAGTGAACACATAAATACTATGCTGGGGTGGCTGGAGCAGAGGGACAGGGACAGGGAGAGGGACAGGGAGTAGAGAAGCCCCTGCCTGTGCGTGAAGTGTAATAACATGGCGTCTGGACGGCCTACATCACCGCAGTAAGGGCATCAACGAGCTAATAGCTGCCGCCTCCCTCCCGACTTGAAACACACACGTACACATGCATGCACACACTAATGTTTTACTCAAACTCCTTTACATTCCTATATTATTAGATGTACCTAAACATTTAATTGTTTGCTGAATGGGTTTTCGTGTACAGTATGTCTCCAATGATAATGTCAATGGTGAGATCTATATGCAAACGCATCCATAACAAAGTTTGAAACTATCCACACTGAGTTAGTTAGTAAAAGTCCCTTTTTTGTCATTCCAATGTTTGATGTCATTTCAACCCTGAAAGACAGCGTAGGGGCTCTTGATTTTCTTTCTGAACAGCTCATACTGCTCTGTATGCTACTCTTCTTTCTAAAGAGGGGTCCTGGAGCTTTGGCCAGGGAATATTCATCTCTTATATAGCTACTGTATCAGCTCTCATTATGCTGCCTTGTGGTTTCTTAAGTTTATTTGAGGTCCAGAAAAGGCTGTTACTATCCATAATGAATTTCTGCCTGGGTGATTTAAATTGCTTGTAGTAGGGATGTGCCCGCTTGAATTTCAATCATTGAATTCCGGTTCAGTGGAAATGTTCCTGTCTCTGAATAGTTGATGGACTGCATTCATAAACTGCAGGGCGTGTAAGACATAATCAAGACTGTGCGAAATGTATCCAATATTATATGTCTCATTATACACTAGTGGAGGCTACTCAGAGGAGGAAGGGGAGGACCATCATCCTCAGTGAATTCAGAAAAATACAAATAGTGAAATATTAAAACAGTTATCCTTTTTAGATAAAACTATACTAAGTATATTCACGTTACCAAATAATTGATTAAAACACACTGTTTTGCAATGAAGGTCTGCACTAGCCTCAGCAGCACTCTGTAGGGTCGCACCAAGGTGTAGCCGGAGGACAGCTAACTTCTGTCCCCCTCTGGATACATTGACTTTAATACAAAACCTAGGAGGCTCATGGTTCTCACCCCCTTCCATAGACTTACACAGACTTACCCGCAAAACACCAGTCTCAACGTCAACAGTGAAGAGGTGACTCCGGGATGCTGACCTTCTAGGCAGAGTTGCAAAGAAAAAGTCCAGTGTCTGTGTTCTTTTGCCCATCTTAATCTTTTATTTTTATTGGCCAGTGTCGTGTATTGGGATTATGCCTTTGTTAAATGTTTTTAAGTGGAACTGAAAGAATGTTGATTTTAGTATCAAGAGGGAATGTTTTAGTGTAACGCCACATACAACAGACAGGAAGTGTGTTGTAGACAGGGGAGACTGGTGATTGGCCAGAAGAGGGAGCCCATCTTTTTGCATTGTTTATAAGTAGGGGCTAAACGAAGGAGAAGGCAGAGCGGCCATTCTGAGGCGTCGCTCTCCGGGTGGGCATGTCACCTGTCACTTATGCTGAAGCTTGTGATATGAATAAACCTTATGATCTAAGTTCAGTATGAGCGGACTCCTTTGTTCATCAGCAATAATTGCCACCATTCACCCGATACGACACCAGTCTGAGATATGGCTTTTTCTTTGCAACTCTGCCTAGAAGGTCAGCATCCCATAGTCGCCTCTTCACTGTTGACGTTGAGACTGGTGTTTTGTGGGTACTATTTAATGAAGCTGCCAGTTTCTCAAATTAGACACTCTAATGTATTTGTCCTCTTGCTCAGTTGTGCACCGGGACCTCCCACTCCTCTTTCTATTCCGGTTAGAGCCAGTTTGCGCTGTTCTGTGAAGGGAGTAGTACACAGTGTTGTACGAGGTCTTCAGTTTCTTGGCAATTTCTAGCATGGAATAGAACAAGAATTCACTGACGTGTTTCAGAAGAAAGTTCTTTGTTTCTGGCCATTTTGAGCCTGTAATCGCACCCACTATTGCTGATGCTCCAGATACTCAACGAGTCTCAAGAAGGCCAGTTTTATTGCTTCTTTAATCAGAACAACAGTTAGCTGTGCTAACATAATTGCAAAAGGGTTGTCTACTGATCAATTAGCCTTTTAAAATGATAAAAATGGATTCGCAAACACAACGTGCCATTGGAACACAGGACTGATGGTTGCTGATAAGTCCACAAGCGAAGGGAAAAGTTGAGAGAGCGTAGATGCGAGAAGGAATTATATGTACAACAAGCAAAGTGATCATGCGGTTTATATGTGTCTGCTGGTTCTGTGTTTGCGTGTGATCAGGGGTGTATTTATTCCACTGATTCTTATTTATGGTATCCAATTGGTAGTTACAGTCTTGTCCCATTGCTGCAACTCCCGTACGGACTCAGGAGAGGCGAAGGTCGAGAGCCATGCGTCCTCCGAAACATGACCCTGCCAAGCCGCACTGCTTCTTGAAATACTGCTCGCTTAATCCGGAAGCCACAAGGAGTCACTAGAGTGTGATGGGACAAGGACATCCTGGCTGGCCAAACCCTCCCCTAACCCGAGCAACGCTGCACCGCCTCATATGTCTCCCGGTCGCAGCCAGCTTCGACACAGCCTGGGATTGAACCCGGGTCTGTAGTGACACCTCAAGCACTGCGATGCAATGCCTTATACCGCTGCGCCACTCGGGAGGCCCGCCATTCCATCGATTCCACTTAAACAGAAGCAAATGTAATGAAGTGGGGATAAACATACCTTAATTTGTCCAATGGAAACTCTCGTTTGCAACTGTTGGACTAATGATTACAACCTAGATCAGCTAGATGCAGGCAAGAGTGTGTAAGGCGGTATTAAATGTGTCACTGTCTGTCACCTTGATTACTCTAATTTATCTCGACCTGTGCACCTACGTTGTAAACTTTCATTCGTAGGCTAGGTTGTAGCAACCTCTTGATGGGTATAGGTAAAATTAAAGTATCATGTAGTAGCCTAATCCTGTCGATGTTACAGTGAGCTGTGTGAATGGAATATGAATGACAGTCATCCAATATGCTGTAATATAAATAAGGCCATGCTCATAAAAATGTAAATCTTAGACGGTACCGACCGCCACTGTTATACACATGCATGCTGTTGAGACATTGATGTAATCAGTGGATTCTAGCTGACCTGTCCGTCGTTGTGAAAACGTTCTCCTAACAATTATACTTCAAGACGTCCGCCAGCGATTTTGTAACTTTTACTGTTGAAAAGCAAAATCCCAAGTATAAATACAATAAAGTACACACACTAAAGGGTAAAATAATACACGTTGAGTAAAATAATGTTTTTTAGACACAACTGCAAGTTTAAGGAGTAGGGCATCAAAGGAGTTCGTCTGATGTGAATCTGTGATGTCATCGGCTTCCCCCCTTGCTTGAGGAACAATAGAGGAACAATAGAGAACAAAAGAGGAAAGGCCCACCCCCACCCACTTGTGCTATGTCACGACTTACCTGGACAACCTATTAAGATGTGCCTTTTGTTAAGTAAATCAGGTGTTAAATGAAGTGTAAAGGAGACTGGACTGCCACTTTCAATCATGTTTATTTGAATTTGCAATCAAATTAGTTATGAAATGGAATATCATTGGAGTCAAACTTCCGGGCAAAAATGGGATGTGTCATCATTAGCTTCCTAGTTATTTCAAAATCCTTTATCAATGTAATCATGTTTCATCAACACGGCTAGTTGGTTGAATTAGCTATTTGAATTCACATTCTTTGACAACTTAATCCAATATCAAACTAAATGGAATGTTAATTTGACTTTTTCAAGACTTTTCCTGGTGGGATGACTCTTTAGGACTTAAAACTATTCAAGTTGTGCTGGCAGAGATCAAATACTAAATAACTCTATGACTGACAGCACCAGACATGTATTCCCACTTTGAGTTTCATGAAGTCTCAGTCTTCATCACCAGAATGTCTTTCTGTTGCCTTTCTTTAAGGGAAAACTAAAACAGAGAAACACACTTATCAGGAGATATGTGTTAATGGTTTACACTTCTTGCTCTGTGGGTAATAAGAAAGAAGCATTCTGGAAGGATTTATCTGTGATTGCTCCTATAGCTACACCCGCAATAACATCTGCTAAACGTTTACGACCAATACAAATTTGATTTGATATAGGCGCTTTGTAATGGGCCAGGGCCACACAGGAAGGTTGACTGTCCCGGCAGTTAGGGTGTAGTTATAATTAATTGTTTTGCCTATTTATAACTTTCTCTCGTTTTGTGTTTCTTACTTATGTTGCTAGAGGTCATTTAATGTGTCTAAAACTGTTTCACATTGGACAATGCTTTAAAACAGTGGTGTTGAGTTTCACATATCTTAGGACTTTGTACTTACAAAAAAGGTGTACCTGCACTGTGTTTAGTATAGCCTACAGTACACAGGGACAAATAATAGATTAAATTCATAATATGAATCTGACTGTGCTTTCATTTCTAAATGCAGCACCTTTCATGTTTTTATGGACTATATATCATGCAATTTCCCCAGTGTCTTATATTTCTTGAAATTTTCCAGACACTGTAAAGCTAGTAGCAGAACGTCTCTATCATTGTATTATTCTCCTCATTTGTGCATGCAGGCTGTTTTCCAGTATGTGACACTAGGTGAACTGAATTGTGTAAAGACTTATCCACCTGGGGATCACAGGTCATCAGTGACAATAGAGGAGTCAACTAACACCTCTCAAGACCAATCCTGTTACAGGAACATCATTAGCCACTCAAGGTTACTGCTCCCACTTTTATTCCTTTGAACTGACATGGATGACATAGATATCCTTTCAATGTTATTAAATAAGATGTCATTGTGAGCACTTTATATGGAAGAGGCGTAGTTTATATTGTAAACTATTGATAACATATTGTGAGAGTTCAGTGACCGGCCGGAGGAAGACGACATGACAGCACCCTCCTCAGGGGATAGGTGTGGCAGGAGATGAGCTCGGGGCTGGGAGCAGACACGGGGACCAGTGAGGACGTCGTACTTCTCTACCTCAGACAAAGCTTTTTCATCTGATACACCTTGGCTCTCTGTTTAACAAGGCAGGCTATAGATAGAAGCGTTCCCCCTGTAAATGTTATGTGTAGACAATAGTCTAAAGACGGGTGAAGCCTTTTGTTGTTTTGTTTTCCCTTTTTGGCCACAGCCTTTTGGTCAACTGCTTAGTTGATTTTTTATTCATTTTTTTCACTGTTGTTTCAGCGTTGGACGCTACCCTGTACTGGAATCATTTTGTTGGGTGAAAGAAAATCAGTTTATTGACAATACAAAAGAAAAGGAACCAAAACCACTGCCTCCGGTCTGTTCATTTCATGCCTCCCGCCTGTGTTAGGGTGTTTCGGACAAGCTGATCCGTCAAAATATGCATGTTCCACATTTCTCAGACAGCACCATTTTCTCAGACAGCACCATACTGTGAAACGTCTGTTGTTCGTGAATGTGTTTGTATGACTCATCAACTCCTGCAGACCAAATGGGTCAATCTCTTTTGAATTGTCAACTATGAAGTGCATATAATGTCACTTGTTTAGCTTACTGTGTTTTATGTAAAGAGGGAAAGGTAGAAAAGGGGGGGAAATGGTTTGATTTGAGTTTATAATTATATTGGCAAAATACACTGAGTGTACAAAACATTAAGAACTCCATCCTAATATTGAGTTGCACCCCCTTTTGCACTCAGAACAGCCTCAATTCGTCAGGGCATGGACTCTACAAGGTGTCGAAAGCGTTACAGAGGGATGCTCGCCCATGTTCACTCCAATGCTTCCCACAGTTGTGTCAAGTTAGCTGTGTGTACTTTGGGTGGTGGACCATTCTTGATACACACGGGAAACTGTTGAGCGTGAAAAACCCAGCAGCGGTGCAGTTCTTGACACACTCAAACTTGTGTGCCTGGCACCTACTACCATACCCCATTCAAAGGCACTTAAATATTTTGTTTTGCACATTCACCCTCTGAATGGTACACACACAATCCATGTCTCAAGTGTCTCAATGCTTAAAAATCCTTCATCTACACTGATTGAAGTGGATTTAACAAGTGACATCAATAAGGGATCATAGCTTTCACCTGGATTCACCTGGTCAATCTATGTCATGGAAAGAGCAGGTATTCCTTATGTTTTGTAAACTCAGTGTACATGGTACCATAGCTATCTACATGAATATCATACAGTTGGAGAATAGCCAGCCACAATTTTCAACCAGTGTGTTCATACTGTACGAAACATAGATAGGGTTAATTTTGTTGTTTTTGCTCACCTTGTAGAGGTTTGCCAATCTCCCTTGTCTACCAGATTAAATGCACATCTACTGCCCATGATAGTTGCTTGGTAGCAAGGGCAACATAAATTGCACAGCACAGAGGGAGACATACAGTGAGGGAAAAAAGTATTTGATCCCCTGCTGATTTTGTACATTTGCCCACTGACAAAGAAATGATCAGTCTATAATTTTAATGGTAGGTTTATTTGAACAGTGAGAGACAGAATAACAACAAAAAAATCCAGAAAAAAAATATGTCAAAAATGTTATAAATTGATTTGCATTTTAATGAGGGAAATAGGTATTTGACCCCCTCTCAATCAGAAAGATTTCTGGCTCCCTGTCACGATCGTCATAATGAGTGGACCAAGGCGCAGCATGATATGCGTACATCTTTTAATAGTGTACTAGCAACACGATACAAAATACAAAACAACAAAACGAAACGTGAAGTCCTCGGTCATAACACAAACCAACACGGAACAAGATCCCACAAAACACAAGTCCACAACAGGCTGCCTAAGTATGGTACCCAATCAGAGACAACAAGCAACAGCTGATTCTCGTTGCCTCTGATTGAGAACCACCCCGGCCAACCTAGAAAACACATGAACTAGAAACAGAACATAGAACACAAAACATAGACCCTACACACCCTGGCTCAACATATAAGAGTCCCCAGAGCCAGGGCGTGACAGTACCCCCCCAAAGGCGCGGACTGCGACCGCGCCAACATAAACCCAACAGGGGAGGGGCCGGGTGGGCATTCCGCCTCGGAGGCGGATCCGGCTCCGGGCGTGACCACCACCCTCTAACAACCCCCCCGTAGCGCCCCTGGTCTGGTCCCACTGGCTGGAACTGGACTGGACATCGGTGGACCGGATTGCTTAGGCTCCGGTGTAGAGCAGCTGACCGGTACCTGACCAGGCACCGGTGAAACAGGCACGGGCTGTGCCGGACTGACGACGCGCACCACAGCCTTGGTGCGGGGAGCAGGAATGGGCCGGACCGGGCTGACGAAGCGCACCACTGTCTTGGTGCGGGGAGCAGGAACAGGCCGGGCCGGGCTGACGACGTGCACCATTGGCTTGGTGCAGGGAGCAGGAATGGGCCGGACCGGGCTGACGAAACGCACCACTTGCTTGGTGCGGGGAGCAGGAACAGGCCGGGCCGGGCTGACGACGCGCACCATTGGCTTGGTGCGGGGAGCAGGAACGGGCCGGACCGGGCTGACGAAGCGCACCACTGGCTTGGTGCGGGGAGCAGGTACAGGCCGGGCCGGCTGACGACGCGCACCATAGGCTTGGTGCGGGAGCAGGAACAGGCCGGGCCGGTTGGCGACGCGCACCATTGGCTTGGTGCGGGGAGCAGGAACGGGCCGGGCCGGCTGGCGACGCGCACCATTGGCTTGGTGCGAGGGGCAGGGACAGGCCGGGCCAGGCTGGCGACGCGCACCATTGGCTTGGTGCGACGGGGCAGGACCAGGCCGGGCCGGGCTGACGACGCGCACTATAGGCTTGGTGCGGGGAGCAGGAACAGGCCGGACCGGTTGCGACGCGCACCATTGGCTTGGTGCGAGGGGCAGGAACAGTCCGGGCCGGGCTGGCGACGCGCACCATTGGCTTGGTGCGAGGGGCAGGTACAGGCCGGGCCGGGCTGAGGACGACGCGCACCATGGCTTGGTGCAGGGAGGCAGGAATGGGCCGGGCCGGGTTGGCGGCGCGCACCATTGGCTTGGTGCGAGGGGCAGGAACAGGCCGGGCCGGGCTGGCGACGCGCACCATTGGCTTGGTGCGAGGGGCAGGAACAGGCCGGGCCGGGCTGGCGACGCGCACCACAGGCTTGGTGCGAGGGGCAGGAACAGGCCGGGCCGGCGACGCGCATCACAGGCTTGGTGCGAGGGACAGGAACAGGCCGGACCGCACTGGGAACACACACCACTGGCCTTGTGCGGGGATCAGGAACGGGCCGGACCGGACTGGTAACACACCTCAGTACCTCTCGCTGTGCCTCTACACTTTCCTTCCCTCTAATGACCAATGGCCCCCGTAACCTGGTGGCCTTCTCTCCTCGTCCACAAACTCGCCCTTTATCTGCCTCCAGCAGCCCCGTCGTCCATTCCAAAATTTCTTGGGGGTGCCTCTCGCCTGTCCGACAACGGCCGGGTTGGCGCCGCTTCTCCTCTCCTGCCTGGGTCTCCCCCTTCATCGACCTCCGGTAACGGACGGCCTCCTCCTCCGTGGTCTGCCCCCAACCGAGGAGGACATCCACTAACGTTACCTCCGGCGTTTGCTCCTGGGCACGCTGCTTGGTCCTGTATTGGTGGGATCTTCTGTCACGATCGTCATAATGAGTGGACCAAGGCGCAGCGTGATATGCGTACATCTTTTATAAATAATAATAATAATAATATGCCATTTAGCAGATGCTTTTATCCAAAGCGACTTACAGTCATGCTTGCATACATTTTTGTGTATGGGTGGTCCCGGGGATCGAACCCACTATCTTGGCGTTACAAGCGCCATGCTCTACCAGCTGAGCTACAGAGGTGTACTAGCAACACGATACAAAATACAAAACAACAAAACGAAACGTGAAGTCCTCGGTCATAACACAAACCAACACGGAACAAGATCCCACAAAACACAAGTGCACAACAGGCTGCCTAAGTATGGTTCCCAATCAGAGACAACAAGCAACAGCTGATTCTCGTTGCCTCTGATTGAGAACCACCCCGGCCAACCTAGAAAACACATGAACTAGAAACAGAACATAGAACACAAAACATAGACCCTACACACCCTGGCTCAACATATAAGAGTCCCCAGAGCCAGGGTGTGACACTCCCAGGTGTCTTTTATACAGGTAACGAGCTGAGATTAGGAGCACACTCTTAAAGGGAGTGCTCCAATATCAGCTTGTTACCTGTATAAAAGACACCTGTCCACAGAAGCAATCAATCAATCAGATTCCAAACTCTCCACCATGGCCAATACCAAAGAGCTCTCCAAGGATGTCAGGGACAAGATTGTAGACCTACACAAGGCTGGAATGGGCTACAAGACCATCGCCAAGCACCTTGGTTAGAAGGTGACAACAGTTGGTGTGATTATTCGCAAATGGAAGAAACACAAAATAACTGTCAATCTCCCTCGGCCTGGGGCTCTATGCAAGATCTCACCTCGTGGAGTTGCAATGATCATGAGAACGGTGAGGAATCAGCCCAGAACTACACGGGAGGATCTTGTCAATGATCTCAAGGCAGCTGGGACCATAGTCACCAAGAAAACAATTGGTAACGCCGTGAAGGACTGAAATCCTGTAGCGCCCGCAAGGTCCCCCTGCTCAAGAAAGCACATATACAGGCCCGTCTGAAGTTTGCCAATGAACATCTGAATGATTCAGAGGAGAACTGGGTGAAAGTGTTGTGGTCAGATGAGACCAAAATGGAGCTCTTTGGCATCAACTCAACTCGCCGTGTTTGGAGGAGGAGGAATGCTGCCTATGACTTCAAGAACACTATCCCCACCGTCAAACATAGAGGTGGAAACATTATGCTTTGGGGGTGTTTTTCTGCTAAAGGGACAGGACAACTTCACCGCATCAAAGGGACGATGGACGGGGCCATGTACCGTCAAATCTTGGGTGAGAACCTGCTTCCCTCAGCCAGGGCATTGAAAATGGGTCGTGGATGGGTATTCCAGCATGATAATGACCCAAAATACACGGCCAAGGCAAGAAAGGAGTGGCTCGAGAAGAAGCACATTAAGGTCCTGGAGTGGCCTAGCCAGTCTCCAGACCTTAATCCCATAGAAAATATGTGGAGGGAGCTGAAGGTTTGAGTTGCCAAATGTTTTGCAGAGGGGTCAATTTATAACATTTCTGACATGCGTTTTTCTGGATAGTTTTGTTGTTATTCTGTCTCTCACTGTTCAAATAAACCTACCATTAAAATTATAGACTGATCATGTCTTTGTCAGTGGGCAAATGTACAAAATCAGCAGGGGATCAAATACTTTTTTCCCTCACTGTACCTGGACAGAGATAAGGATTAAATGGACAGGAAACACACAAAACTGTAGAGATTAGAAAATAACCTGATCCTATCAGTTCAGCACACTCCTTTTAAGTTCCAGAAAACAAAATGGCCATCACTGTAATTCATTATAAAGTGTTTATAAAATAATTACTGGGTTATTGAAATGGGTGTGTTGGCCATAACATGAACAAGACCTCCAGGGCAAGCTGCCCATAACTTACACTGCAGTGCAATGTAGAATTACACATGCATTCAGCCAAGCTATACAATTTATCAGGTGCTCTAGTGTCTCCATTTAAGAAGAGTAATTATAGATATTAAATGTATTTCCCCATATCACTATAGGAAAGGCAGAATATGTGAGGTTTTGTTGACCAGATATAAGTCCTAGAGAAGTAAACTAAAAGCCTGCAGGAAGCTGATGTAATCAAAATATCTGAATTGTGATGAGTAGCCAACTGTAGGTGCATTGGAGCAGACCTGGGATAACTACAGTTTTCACTATGCTTTTGTGGAAATAACTATTTTTAACTAATAACTATTTTTAACTTTGAGGTGACTACAACTATTTGAATAGTATATTCTTTTATTCCAAAAAAGTACTACTTTTTAAAACTATTTGAATACAGATCTCAGAAAGTGAGTACCTTTTCAAAACTATTTGAATACAGATTTCAGAAAGTAATTACTTTCTCAGGAAATGACTACTTTTCTGAAACTATTGGATTGGCTGCCTTCAACTTATGGCAGGGCTGTATCTGGAACTGCATGTTGAAGATACACCACATTACTTAAAGTATGTGGACACGTGCTCGTCGAACATCTCATTCCAAAATCATGGGCATTAATATGGAGTTGGTGCCCCCTTTGCTGCTATAACAGCCACTCTTCTGGGAAGGCTTTCCACTAGATGTTGGAACATTGCTGCGGGGACTTGCTTCTATTCAGCCACAAGAGCATTAGTGATGTTGGGCGATTAGGCCTGGCTCGCAGTCGGCATTCCAATTCATCACAAAGGTGTTTGATGGGGTTGAGGTCAGGGCTCTGTGCAGGCCAATCAAGTTCTTCCACACCGATCTCAACAAACCAGGAAAGGGCCTTCCCCAAACTGTTGCCACAAAGTTGGAATTACAGAATCGTCTAGAATGTCATTGTATGCTGTAGAGTTAAGATTTCCCTTCACTGGAATTAAGGGGTCTAGCCCGAACCATGAAAACAGCCCCAGACCATTATTCCTCCTCCACCAAACGTTACAGTTGGCACTATGCATTCAGGCAGGTAGCGTTCACCTGGCATCCGCCAAAACCAGATTCGTCCTTCGGACTGCCAGATGGTGAAGCGTGATTAATCACTCCAGAGAACGCGTTTCCACTGCTCCAGAGTCCAATGGCGGCGAGCTTTACACCACTTCAGCCAACGCTTGGCATTGCGCGTGGTGACCTCAGGCTTTTGTGTGGCTGCGCGGTAATGGAAACCCATTTCATGAAGCTCCCGATGAACAGTTTTTGTGCTGACGTTGCTTCCAGAGACAGTTTGGAACTCGGTAGTGAGTGTTGCAACCGAGGATAGACGATTTTTTCGTGCTACACGCTTCAGCACTTGCCGGTCCCGTTCTGTGAGCTTGAGTGGCCTACCACTTCGCGGCTGAGCCGTTCTTGCTCTTAGACATTTCCACTTCACAATAACAGCACTTACAGTTGACTGGGGCAGCTCTAACAGGGCATACATTTGATGAAGTGACTTGTTGGAAAGGTGGCATCTTAGGACGGTGCCACGTTGAAAGTCACTGAGCTCTTCAGTAAGGCCATTCTATTGCCAATGTTTGTCAAACATTGCAAACAGCAAGTTGGATGCTTAGCAAAAACAACTTCAAACCTCTTTGTCCATCTGAGGGTAAGTGTTCTTGTTTCAAACACACACTATACCATCTTTAAAAGGATAGTTTACTCAGAATACAAACTAGCATGATTTTCCACCTACCTTGCCAGTAGTTGATTGGAAGTTTTGGGATATTTCGTTTCCTTTAGACACTTAATAGCCACATGTTGTTATTGTTAGCATTCTTAGAAACACTTAACATTAAACTGTTCTTGTGCCTGTGTAATAAAACTGTAATTTTTTTTGAGGCAACATTTTATTAGCATGTTGTTACATAATACTTTGTAATTGCATTTTAATGGCATAGCAATGAGCTGAGAGTTTTTTTCAAGTACTGTACATACATTGAACAAAAATGTAAACGCAACATGCAACAATTTAAAAGATTTTACTGAGTTACGGTTCATAAAAGGAAATCAGTCAATTGAAATAAAGAAATTAGGGCCCTAATCTATAGATTTCACATGAATGGGAATACAGACATGCATCTGTTGGTCACAGATACCTTAACCTCTTAAGGATCGGACCCTTTTTTTTCAATTTTCGCCTAAAATGACATACCCAAATCTAATTGCCTGTAGCTCAGGACCTGAAGCAAGGATACGCATATTCTTGATACCATTTGAAAGGAAACACTTTGAAGTTTGTGGAAATGTGAAAATAATGTAGGAGAATATAACACATTAGATCTGGTAAAAGATAATAAAAACAAAAAAACATGCGTTTTCAATTGTTTTGTTCCATTATCTTTTAAATGCAAGAGAAAGGACACAATATAATATTGCAGTTTAGGCGCAATTCAGATTTTGGCCACTAGATGGCAGCAGTGTGTGTGCAAAGTTTCAGATTGATCCAGTGAAGCATTGCAATACTGGATTATTTTCTATCAAGTCTGCCCAAATGTGCCGAATTGGTCAATTGATACATTCTCAAGTACTTAACTATAGAGAACATACAAAAATGATATGGTAATACAAAATGTAAGTTTACACACACCCAGGAATGTCATATATGCTGGATCATTAGCTTATACACTAACTTTCACACATCTAGATGGCCGGGCGCGGTGGGTGTGGAGTCAGAGACAGCAGTGGTTCAAACTGTAGAACCCAGTTCCTACATTTGAATATAAAAATAGATTTTATCAAAGAAAACTATGCTACATTTTTATCTCTGGGACACTTAGGATGACAAATCAGAGCAAGATTACTGAATGTAAGTACATTATTAACCTGTATCAAACCAGTTGCCGTGATAATTATTTTGTTCTCAAACAATAGCATGGTATTCTTTCACTGTAATAGTTACTGTAAATTGGAAGGTGCAGTTAGATTAACAAGAATTTAAGCTTTCTGCCCATATAAGACATGTCTACGTACTGGAAAGTTTGCTATTACTTACAACAGTCATGCTAATCACATTAGCGCACGTTAGCTCAACCGTCCCGTATACGGGACACCGATCCCGTAGAGGTTAAAGAAAAGGTAGGGGCGTGGATCAGAAAACCAGTCAGTATCTGGTGTGACCACCATTTGCCTCATGCAGCGAGACACATTTCCTTCACATAGAGTTGATCAGGCTGTTGATTGTGGCCTGTGGAATGTTGTGCCACTCCTCTTCAATGGCTGTGCGAAGTTGCTGGATATTGGCGGGAACAGGAACACACTGTCATACACGTCGATCAAGAGCATCCCAAACATTCTCAATGGGTGACATGTCTGGTGAGTATGCAGGCCATGGAAGAACTGGGACATTTTCAGCTTCCAGGAATTGTGTACAGATTCTTACGATATGGGGCCGTGCATTATCATTCTGAAACATGAGGTGATGGTGGCGGATAAATTGCACGACAATGGGCCTCAGGATCTCGTCATGGTATCTCTGTGCATTCAAATTGCTTCTCCAGCCGGCCAGTGGCCATTGAAGGTGAGCAGATGAGCTTCCCTAAAACGGTTTCTGACAGATTGTGCAGAACTTCTTCAGTTGTGCAAATCCACAGTTTCATCAACTGTCCGGGTGGCTGGTCTCAGACGATCCTGCAGGTGAAGAAGCCAGATGTGGAGGTCCTGGGCTGGCGTGGTTACACGTGTTCTGCGGTTTTGAGGCCAGTTGGATGTATTGCCAAATTCTCTAAAACGACGTTGTAGGCGGCTTACGGTAAAGAAATTAATATGAAATTCTCTGGCAACAGCTCTGGTGGATATTGCTGCAGTCAGCAGATCAATTACACGCTCCCTTAAAACTTGAGACATCTTTGGCATTGTGTTGTGTGACAAAACTGCACATTTTAGAGTGGCCTGTTATTGTCCCCAGCACATTTGTGCACAGAGATATACGCTTTTCGTGCGTATGCTACATTTCTGGGATCTTTTATTTCAGAAACATGGGACCAGCACTTTACCTATTGCGTTTATATTTTAGTTCAGTGTAAGATGAATAGGGACTGTTCCTTATTCCACTTATGTAATAACTCCATTATTATGCTATTATAAAGCAATTTCCAAAGTCCTTTGTAACAACAATGTTGCTATTGTAATAATCACAAAGTTACCACACATGTATAAGAACATAATGTCAAGTGTTAGTTTCAAGTTTCAAGTTTTATTAGTTGTATGTACAGGATACACATGGTATACACAGTCCAACAAAATGCTCACTTGCAGGTTCCTTCTTGACAATGCAACAACAATAAGAAATAATAAAAGATCAGAAAGCAAACATAAAAAGCTCAGTAGAATAAAATAAACATTATAGCATAAGTACAATAGAAGAAAGCACAATTTATAGTCAAATATTTACATGTGTTTTGGGGAAGGGGGGACTGGGGGGCAAATGTTTAAATGGTGCAGTATTTAGCAATAATAATAAGAGTCTGGTAGCAGCAGTTGCAGTTGTAATGTTGTAATGTGTGTGTGTACAGTGGGGGAAAAAAGTATTTAGTCAGCCACCAATTGTGCAAGTTCTCCCACTTAAAAAGATGAGAGAGGCCTGTAATTTTCATCATAGGTACACGTCAACTATGACAGACAAAATGAGATTTTTTTTCTCCAGAAAATCACATTGTAGGATTTTTAATGAATTTATTTGCAAATTATGGTGGAAAATAAGTATTTGGTCAATAACAAAAGTTTCTCAATACTTTGTTATATACCCTTTGTTGGCAATGACACAGGTCAAACGTTTTCTGTAAGTCTTCACAAGGTTTTCACACACTGTTGCTGGTATTTTGGCCCATTCCTCCATGCAGATCTCCTCTAGAGCAGTGATGTTTTGGGGCTGATGCTGGGCAACACGGACTTTCAACTCCCTCCAAAGATTTTCTATGGGGTTGAGATCTGGAGACTGGCTAGGCCACTCCAGGACCTTGAAATGCTTCTTCCGAAGCCACTCCTTCGTTGCCCGGGTGGTGTGTTTGGGATCATTGTCATGCTGAAAGACCCAGCCACGTTTCATCTTCAATGCCCTTGCTGATGGAAGGAGGTTTTCACTCAAAATCTCACGATACATGGCCCCATTCATTCTTACCTTTACACGGATCAGTCGTCCTGGTCCCTTTGCAGAAAAACAGCCCCAAAGCATGATGTTTCCAACCCCATGCTTCACAGTAGGTATGGTGTTCTTTGGATGCAACTCAGCATTCTTTGTCCTCTAAACACGACGAGTTGAGTTTTTACCAAAAAGTTATATTTTGGTTTCATCTGACCATATGACATTCTCCCAATCCTCTTCTGGATCATCCAAATGCACTCTAGCAAACTTCAGACGGGCCTGGCTTAAGCAGGGGGACACGTCTGGCACTGCAGGATTTGAGTCCCTGGCGGCGTAGTGTGTTACTGATGGTAGGCTTTGTTACTTTGGTCCCAGCTCTCTGCAGGTCATTCACTAGGTCCCCCCGTGTGGTTCTGGGATTTTTGCTCACCGTTCTTGTGATCATTTTGACCCCACGGGGTGAGATCTTGCGTGGAGCCCCAGATCGAGGGAGATTATCAGTGGTCTTGTATGTCTTCCATTTCCTAATAATTGCTCCCACAGTTGATTTCTTCAAACCAAGCTGCTTACCTATTGCAGATTCAGTCTTCCCAGCCTGGTGCAGGTCTACAATTTTGTTTCTGGTGTCCTTTGACAGCTCTTTGGTCTTGGCCATAGTGGAGTTTGGAGTGTGACTGTTTGAGGTTGTGGACAGGTGTCTTTTATACTGATAACAAGTTCAAACAGGTGCCATTAATACAGGTAACGAGTGGAGGACAGAGGAGCCTCTTAAAGAAGAAGTTACAGGTCTGTGAGAGCCAGAAATCTTGCTTGTTTGTAGGTGACCAAATACTTATTTTCCACCATAATTTGCAAATAAATTCATTAAAAATCCTACAATGTGATTTTCTGGATTTTTTTCCTCAATTTGTCTGTCATAGTTGACGTGTACCTATGATGCAAATTACAGGCCTCTCTCATATTTTTAAGTGGGAGAACTTGCACAATATGTGGCTGACTAAGTACTTTTTCCCCCCACTGTATGTGTGTATATATATTTGTGTGTGTGTGTGTGTGTGCGTGAGTGAGTGCATGTGTGCTGAGGTGCGGAGAGTCAGTGCAGGTGGTCAGTCCAGTTCAAGTTTTCAGCAGTCTGATGGCTTAGAAACTGTCTCTAAGCCTGTTGGTATCCGACCTCATGCTCCAATACCATCTGGGAGTGAACAGCTTGTGGCTGGGGTGTGTGGGGTCCTTGATGATGCTGCGGGCCTTCCTCAGGCACTGTTTTGAGTAGATGTTGTGGGTGGGTGGGAGCACGGTTCCAGTGATGTACTGGACCTCAGACCCGCTGGAGGGTCGTGGACGGACAATTCCCATAACAGGCTACGATGCAACCGGTCAGGACGCGCTCGATGGTGCAGTGCTAGTATTTGGAGAGGATGCCTTAGGAAGTAGAGACGCTGTTGCGCCGTCTTGACAAGTGTGGTGGTGTTGTTGGTCCATGTGAAGTCCTCTGTGATGTGGACGCAGAGGAACTTAAATCTCCTGAGTCTCTCTACTGCAGTCCCGTTGATGTGGATCGGGGCATGTTCCCTCCTCTGCTTCCTGAAGTCAACGATCTACTCCTTTGTTTTGCTGATGTTGAGGGAGAGGTTTTTGTCCTGGCACCACAATGCCAGTTCACTTACCTCCTTCCTGACTTGTTGTTGGTTATCAGGCCTACAACTGAATTTGGCCATACTGATATTAGCCATTAGAAATGCATTTCCTAACAGATTCATACATGGAAAAACAGATAGTCAAAAAAATGTATCAAAAGGAAGTATGTTTTAAGTGTCTGTCCTATATCTGAAAGATATAATAAACCTCCGGAAAAATGTGACCACCGGCTCGATTCGGTCTTATTAGCAAAATTTGAAATTGTATTTTTTACATTGGATAAAAGTAGAGACTCAGAGCTAAAAAATTGTATATCATACACAACAGTTGAGGAACAATGGGAAAGTAATTCTGCTTTGAAAGTTGATAAACTTGTAACCTCACTTTTGAGAAAATGGCCTTTGAATGTTTTGATACACCTACTGAGAGCTCTTCTTTGTCTACACCCATTCAGCATCGTTCACACACTCTTAAGCTTTAACCCCACCCATCTCTTTAAGGGTTGATCCGAGTGTTCTGTCCTAACAACAGCAGTCAAGCACCCAAGCTAACTGGCTAACGTTGGCTAGCTTGCTAGCTACTTCCAGACACAAATGAGAGAACAGCTCACTCTGACCATTTACGCTTTTTTACCAACGTTTACTGACACCGGCCATATTCAACGGGTGTTGAGCGTTCGTAAATCCGTCAGTTATTCTGCGCTATGGCACACTCAGACTAGAGTGCTCTGAAATCGAAGTAGATAGGCAGAGCAAATTTACCAGCTATGTCTATCACCAGCTGTCACAGTGACATCATTAACATTCTATTGAAATGGATACTTGCATAGTGGAGACTTTTGTTAAGACATGTAGCTAGCTAGCTAAACAATGAACCATAATCCCAACTCATGACGTCACTACCCTGCAAGAATCTGCAGCTAACTAACCAACCAGTTCAATGTTAGCTAGCTAACATTAGGCTATAACTAGCAAAGCAAATGGCTCTGAGATACAAATTATATTACTACACAGCTCATACACGTAACGTTAGCTAGCAGACCGAACAACAGCAGTCAAGCACCCAAGCTAACTAGCTAACGTTGGCTAGATTGCTAGCTACTTCCAGACACAAATGAGAGAACAGCTCACTCTGACCATTTTACTCGCCCTAGCAGAGCTGGTTAGGCTGTTTTTATGTTATCCAGAGCGTTGGTGACTGCAACTGTACTGCTGGAAACAATTTAATTGCGCTTTTTTGCCAACGTTTACTGACACCGGCCATATTCAACAGGTGTTGAGCATTCATCAATTCATCAGTTATTCTGAACTCTGGCACACTCAGATGAGAGTGCTCTGAAATCGGAGTAGATAGCCAGAGCGAACTTACCAGCTACGTCTATCAACAGCTGTTGCAGTGACATCATGAACATTCTATTGAAATGGATACTTGCATAGTGGAGTCTTTTTTTAAGACATGTAGCTTGCTAGCTAAACAATGAACCATAATCCCAACTCATGACGTTACTATCCTGCATGAATCTGCAGGTAGCTAACCAACCAGGTTCAATGTTAGCTAGCTAACATTAGGCTATAACTAGCAAAGCAAATGGCTCTGAGATACGAATAATATTACTACATAGATCATACATGTAACGTTAGCTAGCAAGTCAGCCAGCTAACGTTAGCTAGCTAGCTAACAGTACACTTTAACTTGAAATGAAAACGACTTTCTGTCAAAATTAGAAACGTGTAATATCTGAAAATGTAACTAGCTAGACTATCTTACCCGTATACATGGATGGACACTTCTCCCTCTCTGTCACAGATGCCATGGTTGCCCTTAGTTTGAAAATGTAATCCGGAGACAGGTATTTTCTCCATCTCCATAGCTATCATATTCTAATTTCAAAACTCAGTCCTCCGGAAAGTGGAAAGCAATACTTATGCAGTTCTACTACGCAATATATATTTTTTAAAAAGCTGCGTTAGACAGACCAATCCGAAGTCATCTCTCGGCATGTCCAGCCCACTCATTATCTCAGTCAATCATGGCTAGCGGGAAGGTTGCTGTCCTTTTCTGTGGCTAAACCAACTAGGCTCGTAATTTAACAATTTTATTCGTATTTACAGATGGCATACAAGTTTGTTATTGAGGCACATGAAAGTTCACATGTTCCAGAAGTAGTGACGCGCGACATACGCCTAGTTTCCTGAAACGAGTCACAAATATATATTATTATCATGGAATTACCCGTATATACCTTTTACTCACTTCCATACATTTTTGGGCCTGGTACCATGAGAAGACCGATTTTCGGGATGTCTCCTGGTCTAACAAACACTGCTGTAGCTCGGCTACCTTCCACCCCAGATGCGGATGGCCTACATCGGCCGATGCGGTGGATTGAGACACAGCCCAAGCAATATACAGATATCTCTAGCTTAAACAGAGATTTTGATTGTGATTATTTTATTAGTTATTTAATATGCCCTGAGCAGAGCATAATGAGGCCTCAAGCGGATATATATTTTTTAATATTTTAATTTTATGTGTTATGCCCAGCCCTTGATGATGTGAGGCCTGAGGCAATTGTCTCTTCTGCCTAATGGTATGTCCACCAGTGCCTGTCTTTTCAGCCTAGCTTGAAGTCCCCCTTTCCTTCCTCTTCTTCGTCGCCAGTGTTGCCTTCGGTCATCTTGGTCAGCAGCAACAGGTTAGCTTGCTGTGCGGGGAACAAATGTAGTATTCCATATCTGGGAGGCTGAGATAAGTGTAGCTTCTGATTCATGATCCAGAAGTGTTTATCGGCCATAGGAAGTTATTGCACAAACATTCTGAGCAAAAAACTAATAATTAATGTAAAAATAGCCATAAAATAGCGAAGTCGAGCAGGAAAATGCAAGACACATGCCCTCCTCAGTGTCGCTATCTCAACCATCTCTTACCAGATTACCTTGTGTCTCACTCATTATGAAAATATATTTGTTAGTCATTTTGAAGCTGCAAAAGGTTTGTACTCTAATTTTGAAGTGATTCCATGTCCCTCATGTATTTAATTCTAGGCTATAGGTTATATTCTGAGAGCCCTCCAAACCATGTGCTTTAATCACATATTTAGACAAATTCATTCATTGTAGTTTTTGCTTCTTCATCAAATATTTGGCAGCAATTAAATACATATTTTTTGTTTTCAAATAACTTGCATATATTCAAATATCTTCAAATATTCTTTAGTTTTCTGAGACCTGTATTTAAATATCAAAGAAAATAGTTGCCTTTTAAATGAAACTCTATATAAGCCATATTTGTCTACCTCGAGCGTTTGAAAAGTTGGTATTTTCAAATAAACTACATAATACAGCTATTTTCTGCCAAGGTTTCATTGGAGACATTCTCTTTTTGTGAAATGTTTAATCAACGCAAAAGTTTATTTCCTTTGTGCTTCTCACCGTCTTTCCTGGAGCCCCATGTGTTAGCTGCTCAAGTGTTATTTGTGTAACTTATTGGAATATGCAGTTATTGCAGCACCACCACTTATGGTGGAGAATGCAGGCATTTTCTATTGGATAATTTTGAATTTAGTGATTAACAACTGAGCTATTTTCATAGTAATTCCAATTCTTCTGATGTTTCATATATTTCAGTTTTTTCCCCCTCAGAAATAGAGACCTACCAGAAGACCAATGATACAGTCTATTCATTGATCACTCAGAAGACACATTTAGAGGCTGAAACATATTTGCTATGGACAGGTGTTTTTGCCAGAGCTGCCTTTCATCGGCGCCATTCCATAACCCTGACAGCTCTTATAGATGGAATTACATCTTCCCACTTCTTGTTAGACTGGGGAATCTACAGTATTGATCTGTAGCTGATCTGGTGTAAAGATAAAGGGTTTCATTCAACACCCTTTGTTCTTATCCTTTACCTTTCAGTTCTCTGTATGTGTGAAACATTGTGTTGTCACTCATGATTCGTGATGGTGTCTGATTTGTATTCATGTTGTACTATACAGTAGTTGTTGTACTGTGGTCAAAAGATCACGGCTAAGTATGCTTAGCATTCACCATGTAGCAAAGACCCAGCACTGGCTTGGCCTTCAGGAGCTCTACAGTCTTTCAGTAAATCCACCTCAATCCCTTCCACTTTTAGTTTTCTATCTCTGGCAGATGGTAACATCCATTCATCTTTCTAGCAATCCCCCTGACAACATTTCCCTTGGCAGACCACATGGCTTTTATGATTGAACAGTGTGAATGACGAGTTGCAATATTATGAGCGTTGCCAGTATCAGTATGTTGCAAAGGCTCAGATTTGGCCCTAGGCCATGCAGATGCCTGGATGGGATATGCTGTCTGATTTGAATGTGGAAATCTACCAACAAGGACTTTTCCCCAAGGTGGCATCTTACACATGCAGTAGTTAGAATGCTCTATATGTTCCTTTAATACCAACAAGGATAGACCAGATATAAGAGATGGATTACTTTTAATTTTATTTTCTATATGTCATCTGAAAATGTTTACAATATAGCTTCAAATTAGTTTTGTGTCGATGTTAGATAGGTTTACGTCTGAGCCTCATGTTTAGACACATGATGAAACAAAATAACAGATGAAAACTACAACGTGTTTCTTACTGACATATACAGTATGTGGTATGTCATCACTCACAGTTAGAATAGAATAACACTTGCCTTAGCTGTTCTTTGACACTGAAGAGTGAGCACTATCAATGTGTCTAGGCTATTATTTTCCTTAGCTTTTATAAAATAAAATAAAGAATAGCTATCTCCTTACTTATTGTGATCTGCAGATGTAAACTACTATTTAGGATTGGAACAAGATACAGTTCAACTGGAACAAGACTGGGTAGGTGAACTATCTTGCACTCTGTGCTAATTTATCTTGGTCTCACAAGCAATTATCAAGAATAATTATGCAATGAGAACAATGGTATGAAGTAACAGAGCTGGTGCAATCTTTTTCTCCTGTCATTATTACTAACGTGATTAATCACCATCCCGCTCGCAAAATCTTTCATTTCAGAATCTGTGTGATAATGAGTTTTCCACTTAGACTTGTTTTTCTGTAATCATTTATTTTTGTGTGGGGTAGTGGGGGTTATGGGAAAGTAGAGATCCTTCTCTCCACTCAAAGAACACTTTTGGAATTTGAATCAATTTGCAGTGATCTACAGTATATCACATTTGACCACATTGTCTATAA
Source organism: Coregonus clupeaformis (assembly GCF_020615455.1). Classification (NCBI taxonomy): domain Eukaryota; kingdom Metazoa; phylum Chordata; class Actinopteri; order Salmoniformes; family Salmonidae; genus Coregonus; species Coregonus clupeaformis. Next base: position 22,879,474 of record NC_059221.1, read on the forward strand.
TAAAAGTGACATCCCTTTAAACCGAAAACAAGCCATGAAGGCTGGGGTTTTAACGTCTGGCTGTGTTGGGCTGCAGCAGGAGGTTAGCATTCCTGAACACTGCAGGGGTGGTTCTGGTGCAAGTTTGTTGGTCCCCCTGCCTGTGTATTGTCTCCACTACAGTATGTCCTGCAGATAGAGAATATTAATGATGATTTGTTCCAACTGGCTCAAATAAAAAGCTCTCCCCGCATCTCTTGGGCTTTATATCTCGCTCTATCTCTTGGGCTACAAGAGCACTATGATTTCCCCAGAGATAATGTAATCGATAACATGTCATATTTTGACCTTAACAATAAAAAAAGCAACAGTTGTTTTTTGCAAAACAGTATTTTATTAGAAATATCTTGTATAAAAATTAACATGCTCTACACATTTTCATGTTTTCTATAGATAATTCATAAATATCCAGGCACTGTATTTTTTCTGTTTTCTTTTTTCTTTTCTTTTTTAATAGGTCAGTACATAAAGCAGACATGATCAATCCATTTTAATAACGTACATTAACTTGCCATTTAGTTCGGTCAGCACTTACACACTCTATTTTGCAACACTGACAAAGTGTTGGAACAAATTAGATGAATTGGAGGCAAAAAGCAGTAAATCATCATATTCACAAACACAAACAATCCCACAATACTTTATCTTTAAACAATGAAAAATACAAACATTTCATTTTGCTGCAACATCTGGGATCATTGTTGAAGCAGAGAGCTGAGAATCATAAATTAAACAGACAGGGTTGTCCTCTCTCCAATCTTATTTATAAACTTTTTTTTACAGTAGTTTTCGTTCTGGAGCTTATAGGATCATTTCTATTCACGTTATGATATGAATGGCTGTGATACAGCATCTTGACAATCTATTTCTTACTATATTAAGTGACTGGCTTTGATACGATAACATTAATGTTGAGGACTTTTCCAGAAATGGAATGATGAAATTAGACTAACAATACAGTATGACTAACAACATTGGATCCAGGACACAATACAGAAGGAGATGAGAGCTCTGTTTGTTGTTATTTTTATGCAGTGGTTTCCTCTATTGTGCTAGCAGGGATAGGCTTACTCTTAAAGCTATTTCACACATGTGGATTTGGAGCGACTTCCTCTCTCTGAATAACATGAAAGGAACAAGCGCTTTTACTGAAATCACAGGCGCCTTGCAAAAGAGTCAATAACGTAACTAAGGATGGTGAACACTGGATGGAGTACACTGCTGATACTCCAACGAGTGTGTTTTGTACCATTACATAATGTGTCATCAAATGGCTATATGTTATGTTAGACATTTCTGGTACAGATTCCAAATTCGTCACATGATGAGATGGAACTTCGGAATTTCTAATGGAACAAGACCATGAAATGATATTCTCACATGTAAGAATGCCAGCTTGGATGCAGTGAGGCATTGCACTTCAGCTGTCTATGGGCTGTAGTCTTACATTTTACATTTTAGTCATTTAGCAAACGCTCTTATCCAGAGCGACTTACAGTTAGTGAGTGCATATTTTTTTTTTTCATACTGGTCCCCCGTGGGAAATGAACCCACAACCCTGGCGTTGCAAACGCCATGCTCTACCAACTGAGCTACACGGGACAGTCTTGAGGCTGTATTTCACAGAAAAATAGGAAGTGGAGTACATACAAGGCTTTTACTTGTTAGCTAATTCTTATGGCTGTTTCTTGTATTTTATCTGTGTTCATCTGCAAAAGGTATCACGTGTGTAATAGTCCACAATGATAACGCCACTGTGACTATTGAACCGCAATCCTCACACATGTTGCATTCCATAGATTTTGACAACACAGCACAGTACACATTATGCTCCCACAGGCATGCTCTAGGACTGTACACAAGGACCGTAAAGATGGTATAAGATATGGTATAGCCATCATCTGGGAAAACCCACTGCTATATTTGATGTACTGTCCATGATGGAAACATTTATTGGACCCATGCTGTAACACTGAATATTCAGATGTTTGAAAGTTGCATATTTGTTTTCTCTGTTTCACAACTATGATCTTCATTAAAATGATGACAACATAATGTAAATGTTACAGGTTATAGTCAGGGAGCTAGCCAGGGTGTTGGCCAGGGTGTTAGTCAGGGTGTTAGTCAGCTTCAGACAAAACACCAGAAGAGAAAAGCTGTTCTATAAACTCCAGAAGGAAAACACTGACTTAATTTGGAAATGTGACTGCCTGATGTCTCTGACATGTTACAAGGGGGATGGGGAGGGGAGACATCACTGTAATATCTGCCTGAAACCCCCACCTCCCCACCCCCCAAGGAACCTTCCCACTGCTTTTGTTTGGCATTCAATAGCCTTGCATTGACTGGTCTTCATGAAAATAATGACATCTGTTCAGTATGTTGAGTGATTATTCTAATTTCTCCACATTTTCCACTGCTCTTGCAACTTGGTGCTCCGGTTTTGGTGTTCGTTCATTCCACACGCAGGTCCTTGCTAGGCTTCCGAGCCGGGTCTCCACTGTCTGTTTCTTAGATGGCATGGTTACTGTAGCTGATGTATGTCTGCTTGGAGGCCAATGCTGTGAATAGAGTCATGAGAGAGGAAGCGAGAGAGAAAAGAGAAAAAGGAAAAGATGTGGATAATTCATTAAAGGATAATTTAACCATCTGTCAAGGGCTCATCTTCCAGTCCATTAAGGTGATTGCTTGCACAGGTTCTATTTATGCATGACTTTATCAGACCCAAGTGTCACCATAGAGTACAGGTGGAACCAATAGTGTAAGAGGGTAATTGATATGAATAGCAAGCAGTGAGTAACATGTTTTGTGGTTAGTATTAAAATACTTCCTGGGAAATGTGTTGCCAACTGTAAATTGCATATAAATGCAGATTTCCTGTATCTGATGCAAAGTCAGGCAGAGCAGGGTACAGATGTGGCTGCAGCTAGTAACTGAATATCAAAACTAATATTGGATTCCTTATCAGGATGCTGTTGTAACATGTCACCACATGGATATATACAGTACTGGAAGTGACTTTAAAATTACTTTTTTAACCAGTAATTGCAACTTGATCTAGAAGTGAAGACTATTTCATGGTAAAGTATTCTTTGCAGCTGTTATTTAGTTTAACAAACAGTATACGGTAGTATGTGATGCAATAGTACTCATTCAAATGCAAGGCTCCGTAACTACATGCAGATCTTAGATCTCTCTCTGTGCACCAAGCAAAGCATGCAGCAGTGGCACCATGTCCATAGATATAACGCCATTGAAGAAGAGCATAGAACATGTCTTTTAGAATTGTGATAACATTAGATAACATTGAGCAATAGAATACAATATGTGACTTTGTAGTACATGGTGAACATTGTATAACTCAATTACCAGATGTGAGAGATACTGTATAAAGTTGACAAAATGTTCACTTCTTTTAAGTTGTGGCCTGAATTTACCGATATTAGTTGTCATTCCTGAGCAAATATACATTTGAATGTGGTTTATCAGCTTTTGGATTGGCTTTGGTGTCACAGCCATGGGCAGACAACCCAGGGGAGACGGCCTTAGGGCATATCAGTGGACCGAGAGACCAGTGCTGGCAGTGTCCTAACATGCTGTAACCCAACATTACCATATGTCTCTACCTGCCATACACACACACATTTATGTGTGTGCGTATGGTGTGTGTCCTCTCTAAATATCGGCGTCATCAGCTTGCTCATCCTGCAGTGTAATCACCACACAAATCTGCCAATCTTGTCCACAACAGCATTCGCTGATTGGGTGAGTCAGAGCGGATAAATCTGAGAGGCGACTGCTGACAGCTTGGGTGGTTGGAGGGCAACAGCACTGGAGGGAAGGGATGTGTAGTGGGGGGAGAGGGAGGGTGTGGGGGGAACACTCTACATTCCACCCAGAACCTCTCCCAGAGCAGCACTGATAAATGAACCTTATTTAAATATTTATTCGCTCCGAGGCCAAGATAAAAAATAGATGGTCCAGAAAGAATTGGAGCTGGCAGATCCATCTGTCTTTGCCCTTCTACCCCCTCTTATTGTTGTTTTACAGCAATTACAGAAAAATCCTTCGTTTGTCAACATGGGAAACAAATTACAGGGGACGTGCGGCTTTCACTTGTCCCCCGCATTCAGCCCAGAATGGTGTCATCTCCCCACATCGGCTGCCATCAGGCTGTTACCACGCTCTCAGGCCATTTGCAGAACACGCCAACATTGTCTACCGACATCAGCGTCTGTGTGTCAAGGGTGTGTATGTGAGCGTGAGAACTGTCTGACACAATCCAAGGTGCTATAGCTGTGGGTGAGTTTTTGTGCAAACATAGCTTAGGCAGGCATGGGATCCAACTGAACATTAGCACAAAGTAAATGGGGTAAAAAGTGGTCAGTCATACAGAGTGATAGAGGCAAGCTGATAGAGGCTCTCCATCCGTTACCTGTGTGTCTAAAGTCTCTCACAGGGCTCCCCTCCCTCGTCACAGTCTGACACACAAGCACAAAGAGCAGCTGTTAGTCCCCTGGCTTGGGCCAGAGGGGTCATAGTATAGGTGTCAAACTGTGAAGTTGGGGAAGCATCTCTCATGGGGGCTATAATAATTTTTTCCATTTCCCAATGGCATGCCATTTTCTACCTCTTGTCATCTCCTTGTAGCATTCTCTGTGACAATCCCCATATTGAGAGTTTACATAGACACTCTGAAAAATGACACATGGCCACATCTCCTGTTTCCTACACATTCAGAGAAAGTGCAACTGGATATTTCAAATAGCACTATGATAGAGAATTCCAAACATGTTCTCAACATTGGCTTTGGTTCTCCAAAGGTGATGGGAATATTTACTGATGATACATTAGATACAGGGAAACATCATTCTGTTTGGATGAATGAGTGTGACTATCCATAAATCAAATTATTTCCCCATGATTTGGAATACATGTTTTTACAATTATGGCATTTGCTAATTCCGCCCACGGCAGCTGTGTTACTGTAGGATAGACTGAAGTGCTGGAGTAATAATCCTGCCTTCTATTGCACCAATGAAATGGCTGGAGGCTGGAGAGTTAATACACCTGGCCAGCTCTACAGTATGATGCCTGAATGTGAAGCCTTTCCTATCGATCCACATTACCCTGTTCTGTTCTTTATTTCCTGCTTGCAGACATTGCCAAGTTTTAGAGCATCAGCCAATGCTTAATGCCACACGGATTGGCACAAAAAAAATGCCCTTCCAATTCCCTGCATCCTGAAAATAACACCAGCTAATTTCCCAAAGCTGTTGAGGTGTAAAATAACAATGGCATCAATTAAGTTTACATAAAGGTGAGGATTGTTTTTCAATTTTATAGCCCGATACTTTCCCCTCGAAATTACTCAATGACTTTAAGGCATAAACTCAAGGACAGAGTGTTATAAAAACGTATCCTTATTTCCTCTCTCCTCCCTGATCTCTATTCCCGTCTCGCTCCATCCCTAACCCGAGGCCCTTGGTGCTAACCTTGTGTCTCCAGGCTTTCACACAGCTCAGATTTGGCCTCTCCGTTGGGCCGGAAGCCACCCTTAGTGGGGAACTTGTTGGACATGGTGGCTGCGGTGACCACAGCCTTGAGGCTTCGCTTGCGCTTGGGCACGTTCTGCTCCGGGTGGAAAAGGACCACATAGACCTTGGGCATGTAGAGCATCCCCAGAGACACAGAGGCACTCAGGCTCACAGAGATGGTCAGAGTCGTGGTCTGGATGTACATCTGTGAAGGAGAGGGGGGAGATGGAGAAGAAAAAGAGAAACATTGTGGTAAGGTAAGATAGAAATGATCCAGTTTAAGAGGGTAAGAAGAGGGTAACCTACTCAAGATATGGTTCCCCCCGACAGCAAAGACCTTTGGCTTTGTGAAAGTACAGTCTAGTACTAGTTATACATTGTTTATACAAGACTAGAACAAAAACAACTTTACTTAGACACGTACGAGTGCACTTATGTATCCTAGTAGATCTTCCAGCAATATCAAACACCCACCATCAGATGCAATAACACACATGGAGTGGACACATGCAAACTGCTAAGCTGTCAAGTGCTCTTTGCATTATTCATCAACTCCTGTTTGTGTTTTTATTGGTGTGTTTATTTGTTTGTTTATGACATGTGACTAATGGAGGAGGCCTCCCAATGAGTGACTGTACTACAGATGTCTTGCCCTCGGGTCCCGGGCTGTGGTAGAGGGGTTGGAGTCGACTCAGTGTAAAGACAGCTGTGCACTGAAAACATGGCTACATGCAAGGATCACAGAGAGACATCTTGAGAACATCAATACAATGCCTAAGAGTGTGCCTGAGAGTGCTTTTCCCATATAAATTATATTATATTCTCAATGGAATTAAATGTGTCAGATCATATAGGTCATCTTGTTGCATTGCTAGACAGTACGGCTGATTCAGTATGGTAGTAGAAAACAACAACATCAATAAAAAAAAACTGTATCCACAAAAAAGAGAGAAGATAATATGTTGAAGATTGGAAGATTGTCATCAGATAAATGTACTCTCTGTGGTGAACATATACAGTGAGGGAAAATAGTATTTGATCCCCTGCTGATTTTGTACGTTTGCCCACTGACAAAGACATGATCCGTCTATAGTTTTAATGGTAGGTTTATTTAAACAGTGAGAGACAGAATAACAACAAAAAAATCTAGAAAAACGCATGTCAAAAATGTTATAAATTGATTTGCATTTTAATGAGGGAAATAAGTATTTGACCTCTCTGCAAAACATGACTTAGTACTAGGTGGCAAAACCCTTGTTGGCAATCACAGAGGTCAGACGTTTCTTGTAGTTGGCCACCAGGTTTGCACACATCTCAGGAGGGATTTTGTTCCACTCCTCTTTTCAGATCTTCTCCAAGTCATTAAGGTTTTGAGGCTGACGTTTAGCAACTCGAACCTTCAGCTCCCTCCACAGATTTTCTATGGGATTAAGGTCTGGAGACTGCCTAGGCCACTCCAGGACCTTAATGTGCTTCTTCATGAGCCACTCCTTTGTTGCCTTGGCCGTGTGTTTTGGGTCATTGTCATGCTGGAATACCCATCCACAACCCATTTTCAATGTCCTGGCTGAGGGAAGGATGTTCTCACCCAAGATTTGACGGTACATGGCCCCGTCCATCATCCCTTTGATATATAATGTTTCCACCTCCATGTTTGACAGTGGGGATGGTGTTCTTTGGGTCATAGGCAGCATTCCTCCTCCTCCAAACACGGCGAGTTGAGTTAATGCCAAAGAGCTCAGTTTTGGTCTCATCTGACCACAACACTTGCACCCAGTTCTCCTCTGAATCATTCAGATGTTCATAGGCAAACTTCAGACGGGCCTGTATATGTGCTTTCTTGAGCAGGGGGACCTTGCGGGCGCTACAGGATTTCAGTCCTTCACGGCGTAGTGTGTTACCAATTGTTTTCTTGATGACTATGCTCCCAGCTGCCTTGAGATCATTGACAAGATCCTCCCGTGTAGTTCTGGGCTGATTCCTCACCGTTCTCATGATCATTGCAACTCCAAGAGGTGAGATCTTGCATTGAGCCCCAGGCCGAGGGAGATTGACAGTTCTTTTGTGTTTCTTCCATTTGCGAATAATCGCACCAAGTGTTGTCACCTTCTCACCAAGCTGCTTGGCGATGGTCTTGTAGCCCATTCCAGCCTTGTGTAGGTCTACAATCTTGTCCCTGACATCCTTGGAGAGCTCTTTGGTCTTGGCCATGGTGGAGAGTTTGGAATCTGATTGATTGCTTCTGTGGACAGGTGTCTTTTATACAGATAACAAACTGAGATTAGGAGCACTCCCTTTAAGAGTGTGCTCCTAATCTCAGCTCGTTACCTGTATAAAAGACACCTGGGAGCCAGAAATCTTTCTGATTGAGAGGGGGTCAAATACTTATTTCCCTCATTAAAATGCAAATCAATTTATAACATTTGTGACATGCGTTTTTCTGGATTTTTTTGTTGTTATTCTGTCTCTCACTGTTCAAATAAACCTATCATAAAAATTATAGACTGATAATTTATTTGTCAGTGGGCAAACGTACAAAATCAGCAGGGGATCAAATACTGTTTTCCCTCACTGTATCAGGGATATCCTCCTACAGAAATGCAAAATACTTTTCGTTAACAACTTCTTATTTTGAACATAATTCCATCTCCCTTTGGGATAGGGTTGCTGAGCTATTCCGGGACTGATGAAAGAAGTGAGCAGGGTGTAAATTGGAAACACAGCTCCCAGCCACCTCGCTAACAGATTTGCCTGAGGTGGAGACTGACATTACATTTGCAGACATCATGAGTGACTGAGTGGTATGGCAACAGGAAATAACCCGACAGGTCCTCTGTCATGAAAATGTCAACAGCTATAACTAATCTTACAATAGTTAAAGTGCTGCTTTGGCACTCTGTTTTTGCACCTCTAACTTCAGTCAGCCAATAATATAAATTTAAAGAGGTTGTGCTGCTTGCCATATGTCCCAAAGACTTAACTAAATAAAATAATGTATTACTGAATCATAACATATCTGTTCTGTATGCAGTATATGAAGCCCCTAAAGAAACGTCCTTTGAGAAGAAAGGATGCCTGAGAAAAATAAGAGTGATAGGGGGACTGAGGGGGAGTATGTAATCTCCTGAGAAGATTACACACGGCCCTAGGTGAGCCCGGCACAATATTGCTGCCCCTCCGGAGTACAGCGTGGAGTCACTCTGTGAGGGGGGCCAGGACCCCTGTCCCCGTCCATCGGCCTTGTCCAGATAGATTCGCCTTGACAAACTGATATGATCACCAATGTGCCTCATTGCCACAGCAGGAAAACTCCAGCAGGCGAAGCCATTATGTCTGTTCTAGGAGCAGAAAAACCTTTCTCTCCAAAGTGATTAGGCATCAAATCTGTGCTCCCTCCAGCCAGCTGCTATTTCAGCCCCTGCCTTTCTTTCCAGACGTGGTAAGGTAACTACATTCGCATCGTAGTATAGGTTTAAATGGTAAAAATATGAGCACCCTATTATCCTTATGAAATACCTTAGAAACAAAAGCCTTACCGTTTATGATGATCAAATTATGCATATTTGTATGGAATTGCCAGACCTGGTTGGAGTTGGGGCTGCAGCACTTGGATTGCAGGGTTGGATCAATCAAACATAATGGACTCTCACCAGCTGTGCCTTGTGCTTACTGCCTGCACCTGACTGCAGCTACAGTGCCATCCAAAGGGCCCTATCCCTGGCCCTGTGCATACTAGCGCCTTCGTCACTGGAAGGCAGACAGTGCCAGGGACCATTAAGTGAGATGGGGGTAGTCATTGCCTCATGAAACTGGCCCTCCCTTCGAACCACCACAATTCAAATTCTCTGCATTATCCCAAGTGCCAGAAATTTATCTGGGTCCATAATATCACAGCGACAATCCTCACGCAGCGCCTTCAAACAGATAAAAACATCTAAACATTAATGCATTAATAAGATTCGCTTTTTTATATTTCTGTATTCCCATTGGCTGGGGTTTGTTAATTGCAGCGAAAATGCTAGAGATGTTAGTCATTACTTATTGCCGTTTGCGGTGGTTGAAAGCCAGCAAAAGCTTCCTTTGAAGTAAGACAAGATAAGGAATATATTTTAAGGCTATTTTGTGCTTTAATGAGCATTTATCATCTGCTTCCACAGTACAATACAGAACATACTGCATTACACCTCTTTCCCTCTTTGCTGCAGTGCCTCCCTTTTTATCAAACTTTGAAGAAACCATTGGATAGCCTTTAAAAAGCTTTTTTTTTAAAGAATACATTATGCAACTCTTATAGTTGCTCTTTAAGCTTTATGTCATGTGTATGGCCATAGCAATGTAAAGCCATGCTCTCCATTGTCTCTACATAGAAGTTAAACATCCCAGATTGGCAGAGCATGGCATATCGTCATGCATGATTAGCCCTGTTCTGACAACCCTGCCAATCAGCTGCATTGTCCTCCTTATCAAACACAGAAGAGAGCTTGGTGCTATGCCACCCTCCTTTCAACCAGGAGACAATGGCACAATTAACAGAGCCCTATCGCTACCTGCCAGTCTACTGCTGCCACCTACCACCTCCTGGGCTGACTCTACTCCTGCTGCCAGTCAACCAGGAGCAGGGGCGAACTGGTCATTTGGCATTTCGTGCAAATGCCAGATGGGCTGGTCCATTTTTTGCCCAGTGGGCCTGTCTAACTTGAGTTTTTTATGCGCAAAATGATAATGGCTTGGTGTGGTGGCCTCGAGGAAAAAAAAGGGCCGGTGTGGGGACCTCAAGGGAAAAAATTTAACAAGAGCCTTGTTATGTAACAAGACCCCTTCCAGGTGGTTGCAAGGTGACTCAATTAGAGCTAGTTGTTCACATGATTCAGAACGTATCTCTATAACCAAAACATCCACAGCAGGAGATCCAAAATACATTTGCATTTTCAATTGGAGTTCCCTGGGAGTTTGGCACTCTATATCCTCAAAAGATTGCCTACAAATCTAAATTGTGTGGGCTGATAAGTTAAGGTGAAGTAATGTATCCCCAATGTACACTGTAAACAATAATCACAACCAATAGAAGGCAGGCTAGCATTTTTCGTCATGAATCTTATTCTGGAGGCAGCTCTGCAGAGTGGTCCCTAGCTAGCACAGCCACAAAGTCATAAAATCATATTTTAAACCTAACCCTAACCTTAACCCTAACCTTAACCACACTGCTTAACCTAATGCCTAACCCTAACCTTAAATTAAATTATGACTTTGCGGCTTGGCCCATCTAGCAGAAATCCCTCAGTTCTGCCTCCAGGGCAATATTCATGACAATAAATGTCAACCTGCCAATAGAAGACAGACATGCTGCCATTGCTAACCTCTGTGGGTGTACAAGACTGCAGGTCTCACTCCGATGTATCACATGTCTTGTGCTCGGACAAAACTGTCCCCCCGGGGTGTATAATTATGTTAACATGATTGTATGCTTTTCTTCGAAAATAACAGCAATTACCATGCAGCTCTCACCATCGTAAAGATGGCCACGTTTTGCTTTGTATTGCCCATTGACCTTCCTAAACAGCTTACCTCAGTAATTGGACTATTACTGTATGGGACGTTCAATGGCTGCTTTGTTTCCTACAGCGATAGTCCTCAATATAGACAGTACAGTTATGTTACCCAACGGAGGCCTAAATTAAATTGTACACATTAAGCATAATATCAAAACCTACGAATGTGTTTTATTTTTCAAGACAAGGGGGTTGTGCACCAACTTTGCTCTGTTCTAGGAGGATCACATGCTGTTTTTTCCTTTCTGTGATTAGCTTCAATGGCATCTGCTCTAGGACAGACTTGAGAAATCCTCGGCATACACCAGTGAATTTAATTTGCTTGTCCTGGTGGTGCTCACCACGTACAAGCTAGTTTTACAAGCTAGTTCAATCGGCCAACATTGGAAAATTCCTCAAAACAGGATAGTATGAGTAATGGCTAATAACTAAATTCTTTCATAATTTATTGTTTTAAACAGATGCATAATGAAAATAAAATGTTCCTATCATAATATGACTAAAGTTCAACAACAAAACATTTAAAATGTGATTATTATGAATTAATAGGTATTGCATTTAAAAGCATCATTACCAAGAGTTAAATTGTTAAAATAAACATTTACCTTTTCTGTTGACTGTGAAGTCCCAAAGAAGATGGGTATGAAGGCCAGCCAGACGATACAGGTGGTGTACATGGTGAAGCCGATGGGCTTGGCCTCATTGAAGGTCTCTGGCACCCCCCGGGTCTTGATGGCATACACCGTACAGGTGACCATGAGCAGCATGCTGAAGCCAAGCAGGCAGATCAGAGAAAGGTCTGAGATGTCACATTTGAGCACGCCACGGGCCATGTCCGGGTTGGACGTGCGCTGGTCCTCATAGTCGATGATAGCCTGAGATGGGTCCACACCGAACCAGATGCACACCCCCAGGAGCTGCACTGAGATCAGGCTGAAGGTGATGACCAGCTGGGAGGCCGGGGAGATGAACCTGGGGGCGCTCACTGACATCTTGCCCTGCTCAAAGATGCGATAGATACGGTTGGTCTTGGTGAGCAGCGCTGCATAGCTAATACTCATCCCCAGACCTAGGAAGATCCGTCGGAGGGAACAGATTCCAACGTCAGGTGCTGAGATCATGAGGAAGGTGGTGGCGTAGCACAGGAAGATGCCTGTCAGCAGCACATAGCTGAGTTCGCGCCCTGACGCCTTCACAATAGGCGTGTCGTTGTAGCGGATGAAGGTGGCCACCACAAACATGGTGGCCATGATGCCCAGCACAGCGATGAGGACGGGGATGACGGCCCAGGGGGAGCTCCACTCCAGCTTGACGATCGGGATGGCCTCGCAGGCCGTGTGGTTCTTGTTGGGCCGCAGGTCAAAGCGGCACATCTTACAGTTGTAGGTGTCGGCCTGGTACTGGTAGCCATCACAGCGCTCACAGTGCCAACAGCAGGGGACACCCTTCACTGTTTTCTTCCTCTCCCCAGGATGACAGGGCTGGCTGCAGATAGACTGGGGTACCTGCCATGTCCCACCAGGCCACCGCATCTCCTTAGTCTGGTGGAGAAAAGGTGAAGGAGAGGGGGAGTTATCTGACTGTCTGTGACTGTTACATAGTGTACTTTCTGAATGGATATTTTCCTTGAATAGGCCTAATGAAATTTGATTAAAACTTAGATTAACATTCGCACTTATCGAAAAGTTTATATTATGCAAATAAAACAGTAATTAAGCCTTTAACTGGCAAACCAAAAAAAAAAAAATGTGTTTGCGTGACTTAAACCAGCCGGTTGAGTTGCCCGATTAGAGTAAACAAATGTTGTATTGGATATTGCTTAGACTTTTTAAATAATCTAAAAAATGATACATGAATTTACATCGTCTGCTTCATTTACTAAAAATGGAAGGTAGGCCTAGTTAAATGAGGACTGATATCAAATATTAATAAAATATGATAAAAAAAATTGTTAAATGCATGTAAATTAATGCATTTACAGTTTATATGCTTAGATTACCAGTAGAATGACATGTACTGAATAATATTGTGAAACATCTTGAAGAGAAGAGGCAGAGAGGGAATAATGATATGGATTTGAAAGGATGTTTGTATTTGCACAGATAGAAAATTCCCATTACAATATTTCTCCAGAAAATGGAATGTTCATTTCTCTACCATAAGCCGCTCCAATGTTGTTTTAGAGAATTTGGCAGTACGTCCAACCGGACTAAAAACCACAGACCACGTGTAACCATGCCAGCCCAGGACCTCTACATCTGGTTTCTTCACCTACGGGATCGTCTGAGACCAGCCACCCGGACAGCTGATGAAACTGAGGAGTATTTCTGTCTCTAATAAATCCCTTTTGTGGGATAAACTCATTCTGATTGGCTGGGCCTGGCTCCCCAGTGGGTGGGCCTGGCTCCCCAGTGGGTGGGCCTGGCTCCCAAGTAGGTGGGAGCCAGGCCCACCCATGGCTGCACCCCTGCCCAGTCATGTGAAATCCATAGATTAGGGCCTAATGAATGTATTTCATTTGACTGATTTCCTTATATGAACTGTAACTCAGTAAAATCTTGAAATTGTTGCAAGTTGCGTTTATATTTTTGTTCAGTATATTAAGTAATCTATGAATAGCTATTCATTCATCCATTAATGGCACGATAAAGTGATATTTCTCCATTTCTATTTTAGATTTAAGATCATAAAACAAAATTATAGTGTTTATTGACCCATTAATGAAGAGCTGAAGAGGTGTCATTTCAGAATGAGGGTTGCTGTAGCTCTGCTGGTGTTGCTGTTCTGTCTGTCGAGGGCATGAGCTCAGGAAAGGAGGAGAGTGGAGGGGTCAGAGAATGACATCATTCAACAGCGTGACAATGACGAGGTAGAGAGCAGGGTGAGAGATTCAGATTAAGAGCCCAAGGCTGGCAAGGCCACCACACACACACCTGCAGTACACTCGTCTGGGTGCAGATGTAGATCTTCATTTTAACATTCTGTTGCAGGATAACTTTCCTGCAATGCAGGAAATTAAAAACTTGTAGTGTATTTGAGGTTTAAAAAGGCTTCTGAAGTTTGTAATTTCCCCTTTTGAAATTTCTGACTTGATTTTGTATCACCCCCTACAAACATGTCCATTAATTATAATCCACATAATAATTCAAATTTCCTGTTGGTGCAGGATTATTTTCCTGCTGTAGCAAACTGTATCAAATTAAGATCTGTAGCTAACTTGATTATTTTTGTAAAAAGCTGAGGGATGGGCCTGTAGAAATGTTATCACTCTCAAATTCATAGACAGAGGTGTGGCTGCAAGGACTGACCATCCATTATATTAAAATGATAGTTTTAACCATGTTTTGAGTGTTTGTTTACATTTACATTGTTTTCAAACATTGGAGGGAAAAAGGCTTTTATTTTGGATTATGATGGGGTATGAGCTCATGAGGCATTTATAAATTATACTCTTTAAGAGTCAATGGGTATATATAATTAATGTATAAGTAAAAAAAAATGGATACAGAAACTAATTATTCTAGCTTTAAATTAACCCTATTCCTTTTAAACCCAAGTGACATTGAGATTAACTTTATAATTTAAACCTAAACTATGACCTGACCCAGTATTACTGTCCCCCAGTGGCAAGAAGTAACATCCCAAAAAACCACACAAAATCAATACAACACAAATGGGTCCTAGCCTCCCACACATGTTTTCTGTCCCTAACACTAAAACTAAAATCAAAACAAAATAATATAAAAAACGAAATAGACAGATTCTTTTTTATAAATAAAACAAAATGAAAATGAGCAAATCAGGTCTAAAAACTACCTGAAACTAAAAGTAATAATAGCAAAAAACTAATAATAAAAAAAACTAATATCAAAACACAAAACTATAATAACCTTGCTAGGTATTGTGGCTACTCCCTCCCTCCCTATCAAAACATTTTACTAGCTGTCAAATCCTTTTTTCTTCTGTCCTTGTTTCCTTCATTCCTTACCTCCCTCTCAAAGCACTTTTTCTTCACAGAAGAAAAAAGGATTTGACAGCTAGTAAAATGTTTTGATAGGAATGAAGGAAACAAGGAAGGAAGAAGCAAGGATTTGACGGCTTGTGGGTGGGTGGGCAAAATGCAATATAACCATAAAGAATACAGAATCATTTATTAAATGGGCCTTTTCCCATAATGATAACTCAATCAGGGGACCCCTCCTCAGTGCTGAACAGTTCTGAATCTGCTAATTACATGGAAAAGGGGGACCTGAACAGTAATATTAGATCAGCAATGCTACTCTGAGACACCTAGATCTTCCCTAAATTTTAGGTGTGTGAGTGAGTACATGGCAGGAAGGCAGGGAGGGGAAGGGGGCGGGGAGAGGAGTGTACTGCAGGGGTGTGTGTGGTGGCCTGGCCAGTCAGTTGTGGGTCGTCTCTGTATCCTCAGGCCTTTGGCTCTTAATCTGAATCTCTCACCCTGCTCTCTACCTCTTCATTGTCACTCTGTTGAATGATGTCATTCTCTGACCCCTCCACTCTCCTCCTTTCCTGTGCTCATGCCCTCGACAGACAGAACAACAACACCAGCAGAGCTACAGCAGCCCTCATTCTGAAATGACACCTCTTCAGAAATGATGTAGTTTACTATGTTCAGATTACCAATGGTTAACTAGGGATCTAGGATATATAAATTAGCTAGCCATTTACATTAACAGCAGTTCATCAATAGGTCAATAAAACTATACTTTTTGTGACTATTTTATAATCTTAAATCTAAAATAGAAATGGAGAAATATAACTTTCTTGTTATTAATATATTAATTAATAGCTATTAATAGATGACTTAATAGATAGTAAATGAATTGAATGAATTTAGAAGGGTAAACTCTTTTGAAGGGACAAGAAGTGTTGGCTTTGCATTAGGTCAATGACCGGCATTCAGGAATACAATTGGCCAAAATGTAGACGTACCCACTGCCTGTTAAAGTTAACACTGATCACATTGTGTGGCCGCAACTATCTTGTTTATGTTCTTGAATATTAAAAATAAATATTACATATGCATGAGGGCACAATTGAATTAACTTTTAGTGGATTAGAATAAATCCAAAAACTCTCAAAACCAAAAACACGAGGAGGGTGGGATGAAAGATATCTGTTTTTAAGGACCATTAAAAAAAAAATTCAATCACAAAGTCATTGCTTTGAAAGCTGTTCTTATCTGAAAGCATAGAATACAGCCTTCTTCATAGATTATACACTAGATGACCAAATGTATGTGGACACCTGCTCGTCAAACATCTCATTCCAACATTAATATGGAGTTGGTTCCCCCATTGCTGCTATAACAGCCTCCACTCTTCTGGGAAGGCTTTCCACTAGATGTTGGAACATTGCTTTGGGGACTTGCTTCCATTCAGTCACAAGAGCATGAGTGAGGTCGGGCACTGATGTTGGGCGATTAGGCCTGGCTCGCAGTCGGTGTTCCAATTCATCCCAAAGGTGTTCGATAGGGTTGAGGTCAGGGCTCTGTGCAGGCCAGTCAAGTTCTTCCAGACCGATCTCGACTAACCATTTCTGCACAGAATCGTCTAGTATACTGTAGCGTTAAGATTTCACTTCACTGGAACTAAGGGGCCTAGCCCGAACCATGAAAAACAGCCCCAGACCATTATTCCTCCTCCACCAAATTTTACAGTTGGCACTATGCATTCGGGCAGGTAGCGTTCTCCTGGCATCCGCCAAACCCAGATTCATCTGTCGGACTGCCAGATGGTGAAGTGTGATTCATCACTCCAGAGAACACGTTTGTGCATGGTGATCTTAGGCTTGTGTGTGGCTGCTCGGCCATGGAAACCCATTTCATGAAGCTCCCGACAAACCGTTATTGTGCTGACGTTGCTTCCAGAAGGAGTTTGGAACTCGGTAGTGAGTGTTGCAACCGACGAAAGACGATTTTTATGCGCTGCGCGCTTCAGCACTCAACGGTCCCGTTCTGTGAGCTTGTGTGGCCTACCACTTCGCGGCTGAGCCGTTGTTGCTGCTAGATGTTTCCACTTCACAGTAACAGCACTTACAGTTGACCGGGGCAGCTCTAGCAGGGCAGAAATTTGACGAACTGACTTGTTGGAAAGGTGGCATCCTATGACGGTGCCACGTTGAAAGTCACTGAGCTCTTCAGTAAGGCCATTCTACTGCCAATGTTTGTCTATGGAGATTGCATGGCAGTTTGCTCGATTTTATACACCTGTCAGCAACGGGTGTTGCTGAAATAGCTGAATCCACTAATTTAAAGAGGTGTCCATATACTTTTGTATATAATGTAACTCAGCAGGAAACTGCATACGGTATCTGTCCTCTTCTCAGCCACATAAGCCTTGCTTAAAAGGCACTTTCCACCTAATTAGGTAGAACGAGCAAATGTGGTAATATGGTAACGCTTACATAATTTAATACCGCATACCACTCTTGTCCTTTTGCCATTAGTTTGTTTATTACCATATGTTTTGGATGCCTGAAGGTTACCTGAAATGGCCTGGTTTAGAATCTGAATCAGCTAAGTAAACAGTCTCTGAATGGCAACACGGTTGTTAGCGTTTTGTGAATATTACTATCGCTATCCTTGGGCCTGCATTTCGCAACAGCTAGGGGGGAATCTATGAAAATTGTAAAACTGGAATGGGTGTGCAACAGTGACCCCACAGTAGGCTCCTGATATCTACTGCCCTATTGTGAAATAGATAAGTCCCAGGTCCTGCATGACTTAGATGGTAAAGCAACCCAACTCAAGGCAAGGTGCATAGACTGCTATGGATACAGTAATGAATAATACATTCATATCATGGTTTAATATGACGTGTTTTTAGCCAGTGCATCTTTTTTCACCAAATAATATGCTGTACTGTATAAACCTTTCTGTACTGTATAAATGATGTCTTGTTCTATGTTGTTATTGTCTATATTGTAATTGTTTTTAATAACCTGCCCAGGGACTGCGGTTGAAAATTAGCCGGCTGGCTAAAACCGGCACTTTTACTGAAACGTTGATTAATGTGCACTGTCCCTGTAAAAATAAACTTAAACTCAAAAAAATAAACTTAAACTCAAACCTTCACAGACACTATTTCTAACTGCATATGTTATTTATTTGGATTTACATTACTGAAAACCTTGACGGGTGCCATGCAATAAACAAGTGGAAGACATAGTGAGAGAAATATCCATACATCTAAATGGAGCTGGTCTGCCCAGTGGCCGATGATCTTGTACTCTGTGGTGTTGTGATTTATCTGGTACTGATAGATCTCATAGCGACCAGGGGCATCTCCGTTCACATTGAAGATCACTGGAGTGCCAGCAATTCCTGCAGAAGAATGAAAAGGGACATTTTTGTTAATAAAATCCACATTCTTTGTACACAATATGAAACTACAGTGGGGAAAAAAAGTATTTAGTCAGCCACCAATTGTGCAAGTTCTCCCACTTAAAAAGATGAGAGAGGCCTGTAATTTTCATCATAGGTACACGTCAACTATGACAGACAAAATGAGAATTTTTTTTCCAGAAAATCACATTGTAGGATTTTTAATGAATTTATTTGCAAATTATGGTGGAAAATAAGTATTTGGTCAATAACAAAAGTTTCTCAATACTTTGTTATATACCCTTTGTTGGCAATGACACAGGTCAAACGTTTTCTGTAAGTCTTCACAAGGTTTTCACACACTGTTGCTGGTATTTTGGCCCATTCCTCCATGCAGATCTCCTCTAGAGCAGTGATGTTTTGGGGCTGTCGCTGGGCAACACGGACTTTCAACTCCCTCCAAAGATTTTCTATGGGGTTGAGATCTGGAGACTGGCTAGGCCACTCCAGGACCTTGAAATGCTTCTTACGAAGCCACTCCTTCGTTGCCCGGGCGGTGTGTTTGTGATCATTGTCATGCTGAAAGACCCAGCCACGTTTCATCTTCAATGCCCTTGCTGATGGAAGGAGGTTTTCACTCAAAATCTCACGATACATGGCCCCATTCATTATTTTCTTTACACGGATCAGTCGTCCTGATCCCTTTGCAGAAAAACAGCCCCAAAGCATGATGTTTCCACCCCCATGCTTCACAGTAGGTATGGTGTTCTTTGGATGCAACTCAGCATTCTTTGTCCTCTAAACACTACGAGTTGAGTTTTTACCAAAAAGTTCTATTTTGGTTTCATCTGACCATATGACATTCTCCCAATCCTCTTCTGGATCATCCAAATGCACTTCAGACGGGCCTGGACATGTACTGGCTTAAGCAGGGGGACACGTCTGGCACTGCAGGATTTGAGTCCCTGGCGGCGTAGTGTGTTACTGATGGTAGGCTTTGTTACTTTGGTCCCAGCTCTCTGCAGGTCATTCACTAGGTCCCCCCGTGTGGTTCTGGGATTTTTGCTCACCGTTCTTGTGATCATTTTGACCCCACAGGGTGAGATCTTGCGTGGAGCCCCAGATCGAGGGAGATTATCAGTGGGCTTGTATGTCTTCCATTTCCTAATAATTGCTCCCACAGTTGATTTCTTCAAACCAAGCTGCTTACCTATTGCAGATTCAGTCTTCCCAGCCTGGTGCAGGTCTGCTATTTTGTTTCTGGTGTCCTTTGACAGCTCTTTGGTCTTGGCCATAGTGGAGTTTGGAGTGTGACTGTTTGAGGTTGTGGACAGGTGTCTTTCATACTGATAACAAGTTCAAACAGGTGCCATTAATACAGGTAACGAGTGGAGGACAGAGGAGCCTCTTAAAGAAGAAGTTACAGGTCTGTGAGAGCCAGAAATCTTGCTTGTTTGTAGGTGACCAAATACTTATTTTCCACCATAATTTGCAAATAAATTCATTAAAAATCCTTTCTCATTTTGTCTGTCATAGTTGACGTGTACCTATGATGAAAATTACAGGCCTCTCTCATCTTTTTAAGTGGGAGAACTTGCACAATTGGTGGCTGACTAAATACTTTTTTCCCCCACTGTATAACAACCTTGGCATGAACATCCAAATGTACAGAATAGTTATTAAACATTTCATCAGAAACACTGGAAGGTAGAGGGTCGTTTCATTATCTGAAATTATGTAATGAAGTATTTGTTTATTCATGAAAATCTTTCCTTGGTCTTTTTTTTCATCATATGCTTTGTGTGATTAGTGTTACATGAGGTCTAAACTTCTGGGGCATGAGTCCTCTACCATACTGTTAGAAATGAGGGGAGTAAAATGGATGCTGACAGCCATGTGGGACTTTCCCCCTGGGTGTCGGACCAGAGCTCATGTCTGTGCCCATTCTCATGTTATTTCACTCTCTTTCATTCTGCTTGTTGTTTTGTTTTTCCCCCAAAGTCCCCTCTGAGAACTGTCTAATGACAGCATGGGGCCTGATTACTACAGTAAGGTCCCCCCCCCCCACAACTCTTCCTCTCTGTGTGTGCCTGCCTGGTCCTGGACCTGAGCAAGCTCACAAACCCCTCTCAAACTCCTCACTGTGTAAAATGAGGGGTGTGGGGATCCTGTGATTTTCTGTTGGGAGCCGAGAGTAGAGCACTGCAGCCAGCTGCCCCATATTAGTGTGGCTGTGGAAAGATGTGCGAGAGTAGACCATAGAGAGTTTGGCTGTGGATAGATGTGAATAAAGGGAGAAGGCCATAGAGAGTATCTCTCTCTCTTTCTCTTTCATTCTCTCTCTCCTTCCCACATCACATTCCCCCGAGCCCTTTGAAATATGGTTGCAGCTCACTTTGGTGGCACTTGACATCACACACTCCAAAACTTCAAAGCAATACACATAGGTGTGCTTGCAAGTCAGATCTCAGATCCGTGCGGTGAAGGTTAGTGGGTAAGAAAGCTTAGATTTTAAAAGGTGAGTTGAAGTGCAAGATGGTTCATTTTAGTGCTGACTTACTGTATAAATGCAATATGGGCCTAGAGTGGATAGTGGATATTTTTTTGTGCTTCAGAACATCATAGAAGTATCCCTTATGGGGAACCGCTGTCAAACGTTTTCTCTGTAGCCAAGCATATTATCTAATCTATAGGGAATGAGTTCTCGTAGAAGAGTTGGTCATCCCACTTTCAAAGAGATACACCCACACTGAACACATCCAGTTTATAATCATGTTTCTCATCGCTAAGAATGTGACCCATACATTCTCTCTGCTCCACTCACTATCTACTCAAGTCAAAAGGTCTCTCTACATCTAAAGAGAATTGCTTCCAAGGGGGCAATGTCCACAAGTGAAATGGTGTCACCCATGAAGAGCATATCCAAGGCCAATATTCTCAGTTTGCAAACTTAAGTTGTTGTCTTGCGTGAGATATGAGAATGCTTTGCAGCCTCCACTGTATACATTTTTCACAAAAATAAAACTACTCCAATTGTATTCATATACAAGTCACTTTTCATAGCGTTTTGATGAAGTACTGTGTGAATCATTGAAAATGTATGAATTAGAAAGGTTTATCCAGTGCCAGATAAAAATGGCAACCTTTAAAAGTCATTAATTAAAGAAGCTGATGGAAAATAGACTGGCATTGGCACACTTTACCTATTCAAGAAGATTTCATGGGCATTTGATGAATCAAAGAAGACTTTTAGGGTGTCAACTTTCTATATCATTTTGTATTTTATCTCAGAGGTTATTGCTCTACTGTAGTTTTGTTAAATCCGGCTCTTATCGAATGTGTGAAAACTGGCATTATATGGTTGAATTCTGAGGCCAGGTCATCTGATGCAGCATTCCATCACTCTCCTTCTTGGTAAAATAGCCCTTACACAGCCTGGAGGTGTGTTGAGTCATTGTCCTGTTGAAAAACAAGTGATAGTCCCACTAAGTGCAAACCAGATGGGATGGCGTATCGCTGCAGAATGCTGTGGTAGCCATGCTGGTTAAGTGTGCCTTGAATTCTAAATAAATCACAGACAGTGTCACCAGCAAAGCACACCCACACCATCACACCTCCTCCTCCATGCTTCACGGTGGGAACCACTCATGCAGAGATCATCCGTTCACCTACTCTGCGTCTCACAAAGACACGGCGGTTGGAAACAAAAATCTCAAATTTGGACCAAAGGACAGATTTCCACCGGTGTAATGTCCATTGCTCGTGTTTCTTGGCCCAAGCAAGTCTCTTCTTATTATTGGTGTCCTTTAGTAGTGGTTTCTTTGCAGCAATTCGACCATGAAGGCCTGATTCACGTAGTATCCTCTGAACAGTTGATGTTGAGATGTGTCTGTGACTTGAACTCTGTGAAGCATTTATTTGGGCTGCAATTTCTGGGGCTGGTAACTCTAATTAACGTATTCTCTGCAGCAGAGGTAACTCTGGGTCTTCCTTTCCTGTGGTGGTCCTCATGAAAGCCAGTTTCATGAGGATGGTGTTTGCGACTGCACTTGAAGAAACTTTCAAAGTTCTTGAAATGTTCCGTATTGACTGACCTTCATGTCTTAAAATGATTGACTGTTGTTTCTTTTTGCCTATTTGAGCTGTTCTTGCCCCCCTTGTCACAACACAACTGATTAGCTCAAACGAGATAAGAAGGAAAGAAATTCCACAAATTAACTTTTAACAAGGCACACTTGTTAATTGAAATGCATTCCAGGTGACTACCTCATGAAGCTGGTTGAGAGAATGCCAAGAGTGTGCAAAGCTGTCATCAAGGCAAGGGGTGGCTACTTTGAAGAATCTCAAATCTAAAATATATTTTGATTTGTTTAACACTTTTTTGGTCACTACATGACTCCATATGTGTTATTTCATAGTTTTGATGTCTTCACTATTATTCTACAATGTAGAAAATAGTAAAAATAAAGGAAACCCCTTGAATGAGTAGGAGTGTCCAAACCTTTGACTTGTACTGTATATATGATTATACTCTATCTGTAACAACTCCACGAAACATCCTCTCTGTCACTGCTGCAGCATCCTCAACCAAACTAACAGTGAAGATACACAATTACCACAATCTTCTACATTTCCCTGTAAATGCAACAGTAGGCTTTGGAAACGCAGGGATTCAGTGGTGACGCTGACACGCTATAATTTACAACCACTTTAAATGGAGGCCCAGCCTTTTTTGGTTATTAGTCAGCCAATGCTGTGGCTGATTGTTCTGTCAGCCTCTCCCTGTCATTTCTTTGTGACACCGAACTCAAAAAGAAGGCTGCATTGATTTCCAAGCTGTATTTTACCCTACCCTCACGGTTTGTTATTGCACGTAATTTTGTTAGTTTCCTGGCAGGGAGGATGGCATTTGGCGTTTATGCTTCCCCACTCAGTAATTAAAATTTAATATGCAGGCAGTTGCAACTGTTAACTAGCTTTACAAATCGGCAAGTTCATATGTGCCAGGTCCCTCTTGACTTGAAGGTTTGCTTATGTCTACTCACTAAGGAAAAGTATCCATTGTTTGTTGAAGAACACAGAAGTAGATTGTATTTTTCTAGCTGAACTAACAATCTCAGCCATCCTACAATCACAAAAATGTTAACAGTTCTATGCTTTTAATTAAAGCAAAGCCGTTGGGTTTTAGTGTAATGGATATGGGTATTTTGAGCTTTTTATCTCTAACCTCGCTTTCATTGAACCAAGGGACTTCACGATGTAAGCTATCCTATCCCCTGAATATTATACAATTTAACCAGTGCAGCAGAAGCATTGTTTCTGAAAAAAACAGAGAATGTGGTGGTAGGACTAACATCAACAAGAATCAACCTCCTCAACAATATCAGGAATGGCCTCCTTTCCTCTAGTCAGCATGGGTATTTCCAGGTCCCAGACAGAATACACTGGGATCACGTTAACACCTCCTGTTGTTTTCCTTCAAATATTTGAAATTGTACATTCTAATGTACAGTAAGACTTTTGAAAGCACTACATCCTTTCGGTAATGTGTTTTTGTCAGAGAGTTTTTGTTCATCTTAGGTTTAACCGCAATACTTTTGAGTTTTATTACTGAGAAGTTTTCCAGTAATTCAAGTAAAGGCCATTGTCGTAGGGACCGGATGTTGGAGCAGCCTTAAGGGCAGTAAGTAACAGGAGGCAGCAGGATCCGGTGAAAAATAGTGTCCAGTTTATTAACAGTGAAAGGTGGTTCCCGGTGAATGACGAAATCCAATGAATACATAATCTACAAAGGTATTTACAAAATGAACACTCTCAAAATACAGGTTTGAATCTAAATCGAAAACATAAGCCTCAATCAGGCCTACCATGCCAAACCAAAAATATCAAGTTGGGGTATACCAGGCTATGGAAAGCCTCCCCACACAGCTCACATACCAGAGCTAGAACATAACTCCCCAGCTCACAGGTTGAACTAACAGGTACTGTACCTTTATACCTATGGCCACTCCCTATGGATCATACCATTAACCATGGAGCTCTTTACCCAAATACGGCATATTAAATCATGTAACAGACATCTTCATTATACCCACATTTACATATTTCATTTAAATAATCATCTTAAACACTCCTGGCTTATCCTCAAAGCGGAAATACTTTCCATTAAAGAATACACATTTCATAACAATAGTTCTGCAGGCCAACATATTACTTATGGAACCACACACCCGCCCATTACACACAGACATGAGACAAGACATGGATTTCCGAGATACGTGAACTTCAGACACGTTACAATATGGAAATAAATAAACGTCTTTCTTGTCAGTGTAGCAAGTGTTCATGTGCACCTGAACACCGCATCCAGCTTGGAGAATTGCAAAATGGTAAATTACTGCATTTACAGTGCCTTCGGAAAGTATTCAGACCCCTTGACTTTTTCCACATTTTGTTAGGTAACAGCCTTATTCTAAAATTGATTACATTGTTTTTTCCCCTCATCAATCTACACACAATACCCCATAATGACAAATATAAATATCAATATCACATTCACGTAGGTATTCAGACCATTTACTCAGTACTTTGTTGAAGCACCTTTGGCAGCAATTACAACCTTGTGTCTTCTTGGGTATGACGCTACAAGCTTGGCACACCTGTATTTGGGGAGTTTCTCCCATTCGTCCCTGCAGATCCTCTCAAGCTCTGTCAGGTTGGAAGGGGAGCGTAGCTGCACAGCTATTTTCAGGTCTCTCCAGAGATGTTTGATCGGGTTCAAGTCCAGGCTTTGGCTGGGCCACTCAAGGATATTCAGAGACTTGTCCCAAAGCCACTCCTGTGTTGTCCTGGCTATGTACTTATGGTTGTTGTCCTGTTGGAAGGTGAACCTTCACCCCAGTCTGAGGTCCTGAGCACTCTAGAGCAGGTTTTTATCAAGGATCTCTCTGTACATTGCTCCGTTCATCTTTGCCTCGATCCTGACTAGTCCATGCTTCTGAAAAACACCCCCACAGCATGATGCTGCCATCACCATGCTTCACCGTAGGGATAGTGCCAGGTTTCCTCCAGAAGTGACGCTTGGCATTCAGGCCAAAGACTTGAATCTTGGTTTCATCAGGCCAGAGAATCTTGTTTCTCATGGTCTGAGAGTCTTTAGGTGCCTTTTGGCAAACTCCAAGCGGGCTGTCATGTGCCTTTTGCTGCTGCAGACATTTTTTGGTACCCTTCCCCAGATCTGTGCCTCGACACAATCTTGTGTTGGAGCTCTACGGACAATTCCTTCAACCTCATGGCTTGGTTTTTGCTCTGACATGCACTGTCAACTGTGGGACCTTATATAGACAGGTGTGTGCCTTTCCAAAACATGTCCAATCAATTGAATTTACCACAGGTGGACTCCAGTCAAGTTGTAGAAACATCTCAAGGATGAGATGACTAAAATGAGCAATGGAAACAGGATGCACCTGAGCTCAATTTCGAGTCTCATAGCATAGGGTCTGAATACTTATGTATGTAAGGTATTTCTGTTTTTTATTTTTAATGCATTTGCAAAAAAATCTAAAAACCTGTTTTCACTTTGTCATTATTGGGTATTGTGTGTAGATTGCAGAGGATTTGTTTTATTTAATCCATTTTAGAATAAGGCTGTAATGTAACAAAATTTGGAAAAAGTCAAGGGGTCTGAATACTTTCCGAAGGCACTGTAAATCTGAAATGCGTCACAATGCAACTCGACCAAACATCTCCTCGACACATAATTAACCTTGCGCACAGTAAATGCCCATGATACTGGCAAAAGAACAACAGTATATACATTTAGGATACATTAATTACTAGATATATGGGGGAAAATGAAGGCGCTAAACAATTTATAAGGGGAATTAAATCATGCGCGTTCATGACGAGAGCTACTGAGTCAGCTTTGTCACAGGCATTCAAGTCCTTTTCCATAGGGGAATGCCACTGCTAGGTTGGAGAAGGTGGTAGGTGTAGGCTGGATGTCAAAAGAGGGGTAAAGGGAGCTTAATTAAGAGTCTAAGTAACATAGTAAAAAAATCCTCAGCAAAATCCGTCAGTTTAAGCTAGAGATGGGCTGCGTCCCAATCCACCGCATCCAGCTATGTCGGCGTTCCGCATCTGCGGTGGAAGGTGGCCGAGCTACAGCGGTGTTTGTCAGACCATGAGACATACTGAAAATCGGTTTTCTCACGAAAACGTCTGTAGTGTCAGAATGGTTTGGAAAGGAGAGACTCTCACGAACACGATGGTGTTCTCTGTTTTGCTCTACAACCCCCACAAGTGTCAGGGGACTCGTCTAAAGGTAACCCACGCAAACGAATGGAAGTATGGAGGTAGTTTTGTGCCAACAAAAATAAAGGGGTTAAATAGGTGTCCAAAAAAAATTCCTGAGCTTGCTTATATCTACTAGATATAGGACAGATACATCAAAACCTTTTTGACTGTCTTTTTTGCCATTTATGCATGCATTATTAAATGCGTTTCTAGGGGCTATAGTGGTAAAGGCCAAATGTAATATATATATATATATATATATATATATATATATATATATATATATATATATATATATTTTTTTTAAGATACCTAAGGAGTCCTAAAATTCAAAATATAATTGCTAAATGATCCATGGTATGACCAGCTTAAAACAATTCCATATGTTCCACACACACACACACACACACACACACACACACACACACACACACACACACACACACACACACGGTACATTTTGGGCACAATTGTGGTTGGTTGTCTAAAAAAGGCGAAAACATGAAAACAGGACAAAACGTATTCTTTGTAAGAGAAGGCTGCCCTTTTGTCTTATATTTTGCAGATAGACAATTCCCTTTAAAGGGAAATTAGGTAGATAACATTAAGTCAGTGAGACTGAGTGATTCAAATGAGACTGAGTGATTCATATTTTGTGACAACTGATGCGTCCTCTCCTTCAGTGTCAAACTAAGCATGTAACTGTGTTGACATTGATCTACAAGTCATTTTGCAGGCCGAACAACCCCAGGGAATATCAGTAGCCTAGTCACTGTGCCCAGCAACACGAGGTAGGCGGCCTGTTTCTGCTACAAGCTCTCACAGTTTCACCTCAGAATTAGACTATCATCCATGTTTCTCAAACGTCAAATTTCAAAGTGTTTAAGGTTAAGTTTAGGCATTAACTCCACATTTTTATGTTTAGGGTTAAGTTTAGGCATTATCTTCGAAATTCTACTCAATATACACTCTGCCTGTGTCTCCTTTTGTGCATAACATAATAAGCAGTGCACCAGAGCCCTGTGATAAGCCAGCCCTCCCATTATGCGGTTCAGCTATTCTATTCTGACCCTACAGCTCTCCCTTCCATTCTCCAACTGGATTGTGCCTTCCTCTAGTATCACACCATACCTCCATCCAAACAGGGCATTCATTACCATATAATTAGCTCTAAGAGAGGGTCTGAGCAGTCTGCGGGTGTCAGGATGCACGTGTTGCATTATGCCTGATTGCTTAACTGTGTCACTCTAACCTTCTGCTCACTTGATGTATAATTAGCAGCACCTTATTATAACAGATGAAAGTGACATCAGACAGAGACCGTACTCTAAAGTAGCCTAGCAGGCCAATGAGTCACAGTCACACGGTTGGCTATTAGGCAATCTGAGTTTGTCCTTCCTTGAAATTTCAGCACGCATGAAGACTGGAGATGAGGTTGTCACTTTGAGGTTAATAAAATGAGTATGACAGTGTGGGCACCATTTTCTGTCTGAAAAATGCAGGAATAATAAGCATTGCAACTTTTACAAATGATCTTTAATGGATCTACAAACTAATACTAACCAAGCTTTACACAGTGCGGCTGATTGTAATCAAATGTCCACTTTCTCTTTTTTACCTTACACCACAACTATAAGGTATTTTTCATTAACCATGTTCTATTAAAGCAGCACACTTGTATGTTTTCCCCACTTTTACTGCAGTGTACTACAGTGTAGTGTACCACCACTTCAAATGCTTCTCCGGCAACAGAGGTTCCATAAAAATGCAGATGTGTGATGAGGTGGTGATGAAGGAGTCAGGCGCAGGAGGGTAAATCACAGAACAACAGGCTTTAATCCGCAAAAAATACAGGTTTACGCAAAAATGCGTCAAACACACTCCAGGGCACAAAACAGGCACACTGGAAAATACAAGGCACACGGGAAAAATACTCCAGTCGAAACACAATACACAAGCTCCACCAAGCTTCACTAACCTCCACATTAAACAATCACCCACACAGACAAGGAAGCAGAGGGAACACTTATACCATGACTAATGAGGGAATAAGGACCAGGTGTGTGTGATTGAAGACAAGACAAATGGAGTGATGATAAATGGATCGGCAGTAGCTACTAAGCCGGTGACGCCGAACTCCGAAACCTGCCCGAACAAGGAGGGGAGGCAGCCTTGGCGGAAGTCGTGACAAGATGAGTTCTCTGAACTGAGTAACAGTAAGCTTGTAATATCGGTTTGTACCCAAGCACAGCAGTCTGCTTTTCCTTTCATGTTTTCTTAACTGATTTGTTAGGGGAGGCATTTTTCATGCTGCTCTCTGGTAGACTGGGATATTTCAGTTGGCCATAGAACCACAGTGTTTCTTGCATTACGGTTTGTTTTCAAAATAATTACACTCGTAAGACACATCATTCAAGCTAAATGTGGTGGGAGGAACAAAGCTGGCGTTTGAAGTCTGTTTCAATTGATAAACCGGCTTTACAAATGCATGGTGTAAGGCTTTGTCTTACAGACAAGAGATGCAGGAAATGCTGATGCCTTTGCCAATGTGTATATTTGTATAGTGTTTGTGTGTGTATCTGTATCCTTGCATGTTCACAGGTGTTTGTTGTCTGCATTACAAAGACAAACCTGTAAAGTTGATGTTGCGTATGAACTTGAGCAACATGGTTCCATTGATGGTTTCCATTTTGGAGCAGAGGCCCACTTTCCCTGGACAGAGCTCCTTGTGCATGTTGTGTAGGGCATGAGCCATGGCGTAAACTGCATCAACCACAAACTGGACCTTCCCCTCCTGCTCATAGGATGAGTCCTTCCCGATCCGCTCGTGGTCTAAAGGGACACCAAAATAAGAGCCACTGTTAAATTCAGTCATTATACAGTAGCATAACACTCATGTAATAACATCTAGTGCAAAGACAATAAACACACTTCTGTATTACAGTGAATATGTCCCGTTGTCTGGTGTACAATTCAAATTAGAGTTCCCTTGAGACAAAAAATATACATGTCTAACAAATATATTTATTTTTGGATAGGCTCCTTTAATATAGAATGAAAACATGACCGACCGACAGGTCTTGTTTATCTGCTATGTTCTACTATTCATCAGAGGTGTGTTAGTCAAGGCGAGAGTATGTGATGGAGGAGTGGAGGACAACTGGAAGACAGAGCAAGACAGGCCTAATCATTCTTTAGTATTAATGTAATTAGTTATGACAGGTGTATATTAATCATAGCCGAGGTTGTTTCAATGCTTTGGAAATGTGTTCATCACCAAGTAAGGTTTCAATTAACATCCTGGTCCTGCAATTAGCTGTTGCCTTGTCAGCGCGTCGGCATGGAGAGAGTGACAGTGGGACACTCCACTGGCCTTTAATCGGCTGGTCTTAGCTATTATTACAGCAGCACAAGTAAGAAGGAAAAACCATCACCACCAGCCAAGGTGGGGGCATTGGGTCTGACTGCTCTATATAACAATTAAGTGAGTTGTGATTCCGTAAAGAGGCATGACAATAGTCTAGACTCTATATAATCAGTATGCCAGACCAGAGGTTTCAGCCATTGAGAGGAGTCTGATTAGAAAGATATACAGATTTGGGTTGCTCTGCTGTCTGAATTATGAACGCTTTTAACACCGGCTGTAGCAAATTAATGAAATCAACAAAAGAGGAATTTTGTGAAGCCTAATGATAGAAACTAAAAACAACAACAAAATCTCCTTTCCTTGCTGTTGTTGATATAGCCATCACTAGCCTTACATTAATGAACAGAGATCGTTTTTTCCACTCCATTACTCTTTTTGGCATAGTGCTAAAAGGTCAACAGAACATGTCAACAAAGGCAAGGACATCAGTGGATTAGAAGTCACGTTCAGACTCTAACAACACCACTAAACAGGAGCCCCATCTGGCTCTCGTAACTGTAATTATTATTTCAATATTAAAAAGTGTTTTCACCTGCCTGGGGATCAAATTATGTAATCTATAAGACATGCTGAACAAAGTTGAACAGGATTGAAACCATTCTCAGAGGGATGCAATGGGTTGAGTCATACAGCTAATATGAACACTGTCACAGCACACATTTTAATAACTGTCAGTAAAGATTATTAAAAGTAGCATCCTTGCCCTGTGAAATCATTAGCGGAGAACCAGAGTATGGAGGAGCTAGCGAGGGGAGTAGGATATGGGCAACTTGTAAAGGCACTGACAGCTGATCCTTAAGGTAACAGATGCCATCTGCCACTCTTTAATCCTGCATGATCAATTTGTCACCATGCGATTCAAGTAAAATCAACAGGATCAACGTCCTCTGAGACAGTTCAAACACTCCTAGTCAATGAAAGGATTTTGTCAGATTGCTTGCTGAGATTCTCAATGCTTGATGTTTATTGCTCATGGAATTAAATGAGTAGACTGGATAACTTCTCTGAGTCATGCTTGAGATAAAGTGGAAGATTGTGGGAGTAAATATACAGTACTATTTTTCACATACTTTCTACTCAACTTTAACCAGTAAGTATGTGAAAGTACATGCATTGTACATTCATACTGTCATTTTCAGACTTACACTTAATAAAACAGGTCAATAAATGCAAGTTTTTTGTGTATTGTGTGTTTCTGTTACCAAATCCCCCCTTACCACTGATACAGGGAGAGGCAACATTTTACATAATCATGTCCATTCGGAAAGTGGTCTCTGTGCCGGTAGCCAGACGTCATCCCTGATGAATGGGACCCTGTCACATATTACTCTTGCATTCGGTAAGTAAGGACTCTACTGCCCAGTGTTGAAGGCTGTAATAAAAATCAACAGGCAGTGCCATCTATGGGATGGCTTCTCTGCCCACTTCTTCCCCTTTCCCTCTCCCTTCAGACCCAGCTCCAGTTCCAGCTCCAGATCTAACTCTCTCTCTCATCTCACTTTGTCTCTTAATGCCTAATCCACTGGTTCCCCAAATGTAAACAAAACATAGAATGTATAATAAGATAAAGAAAAACAGGATGGAGTAATTGATAAAGTTGCTCAGCATTGTGTTTTCTGTATGCCTCTTGGAAGGTCTACATGGCCATTTCTTATCTAAACAGAGGTACTTAATGTTAAATGCTGGCTGTGAACAGATATTCTTTTTTGTATTTTCTCTTGCTGCTGCTATCTGCGGTCTGAATCAGTATTTGCCCAGGCTGGGAGAAGCAATTTAACATCCCTGACAAGACTTTGAATGCTTGAATAAAAAATTGCCAGTTATGGTCCTGTGCTCGTGTGCCACTGGTATACCAATCATAAGAACACACACACACACAAACCCACACATACCTACCTCGGGACGAATAACTTAGAATCCCAGGATGAGGAGGCTCTGATCACTGAACAGGTTTCTGCTGCTCATTTGCGGCAATAAAATACATTCCCCAATGGTTTCGCATATTAAGTGTTTTTCAGATGAGTTGAGTACCATAGCAGTTTTCAAATTTTTCACTCCGGCACATGTGGCAAATGTAATGGATTTTTTTCACATTAACAGCTTTTTGACAGACTACAAAGAAGAATACCTTAAATGAGGTGCATGGAAATGCATGTCAGGGAGTTGCTGCATGTAGAAACGTCTGCAGTGCTCAACCTGAGAGTAACTCCATTACCGGAACTGCAGAAAGTAATTCTGAAACATAGTTGACTGCAATGTGTTTCTACCACACTGCAAACTATCTCTCATGATTATAGCCATGGTCAATGCACTGTTGGGCTGCTAGCATCATAGCACCATATCCACTGCCGACAATGGTTCTATACCAGCTTGTCCACAGTGGTGGGCTGCCTCATAGCCGCCAGTGGACTGATAGGTGCCTGCTAGCTGCTGCTCAAAATTTAACAAGATATTTTTCACTGATCATGAAGTCACATCTAACCCAGCATATTATATATTTTCATGTATCAAACAAAACCTTTTTGCACAGCTTTACAATCATTTCACCTGGATCAATACACCTTTGATACTCTCTTGGTTGCATATAAAATACAGCACTTCAAAGAAATTAACAATGTGTGCTACATTGGGCAGGTTTGAACAGATTTAGACAATCTGCTCTCCTCGTACTGGGCTGACATTTATTGGATTATAAAGGAAGAAAAGAAGAGGGCCGTGACTGGATACTGTGTTTGACTGCCTGGCAGACTGGAGAGTGCCTGCTGTGGAACACAGCCAAGGCCGCAGATGAAAATGAAACCTTTGTGTCTTTGTATTGTTCATCAAGGGACAGCATCAAGGTGGGCCTTGAGAGTTTGAAAGAAAAAGATGAGTCAGAAGAGGCCAGGTGATGTGTTCTGACTGAGCATACAGATGTAGGATCTTAATTTGAGCCAGTTTGCTACAGCAGGAAAATAATCATGCAGCTACAGGAAATGTGAATTATAATTAATTGACTTTTTTGGTCTGAAATTTCAAAGTGGAAATTACAAACTTCAGAAGCCTTTTAGAATCTGAAATACACTACAAGTTTTAAATTGCCTTGCAGGAAAGTTCTCCTGCAACTGGGTGATGAAATTAAGATTTTGCATCTGTACACACATAATTCCACTAAATGAATAATAATAATATGCCATTTAGCAGACGCTTTTATCCAAAGCGACTTACAGTCATGCGTGCATACATTTTTGTGTATGGGTGGTCCCGGGGATTGAACCCACTACCTTTGCGTTACAAGCGCCGTGCTCTACCAGCTGAGCTACAGAGGACCATGAAGGCTGATGTCTTTTGATACATAATTAATTTGCTCTGAGACAGAAAAATAAAGGCTATGAATATATAGGTTTTCCTATTGTTTTGTACACTCAGTACATTTGGAAAGTATTCAGACCCCTTTACTTTTTCCATGTTTTGCTACGTTACAGCCTTACTCTAAAATGGATGAGATTGTTTTTTTCCTCATCAATCTACACATAATACCCCATAATGACAAAGCAAAAACAGGTTTTTAGAAATGTTTGTAAATGTATAAAAACAAAACAACTGAAATATGACATTTACATAAGTATTCAGACCCTTTACTCAGTACTTTGTTGAAGCATCTTTGGCACCGATTACAGCCTAGAGTCTTCTTCGGTATGACGCTACAAGCTTGGCACACCTGTATTTGGGGGTTTCCTCCAGACGTGACGCTTGGCATTCAGGCCAAAGAGTTCAATCTTGGTTTCATCAGACCAGAGAATCTTGTTTCTCATGGTCTGAGAGTCTTTAGGTGCCTTTTGGCAAACTCCAAGCGGGCTGTCATGTGCCTTTTACTGAGGAGTGGCTTCCGTCTGGCCACTCTACCATAAAGGCCTGATTGGTGGAGTGCTGCAGAGATGGTTGTCCTTCTGGAAGGTTCTCCCATTTCCACTGTCAGAGTGACCATCGGGTTTTTGGTCACCTCCCTGACCAAGGCCCTTCTACCCAGATTGTTCAGTTTGGCCGGGTGGCCAGCTCTAGGAAGAGTCTTGGTGGTTCCAAACTTCTTCCATTTAAGAATGATGGAGGCCACTGTGTTCTTGGGGACCTTCAATGCGGCACACATTTTTTGGTACCCTTCCTCAAATCTGTGCCTCGACACAATCCTGTCTCAAAGCTCTACGGACAATTCCTTCAACCTCATGACCTGGTTTTTGCTCTGACATGCACTGTCAACTGTGGGACCTTATATAGACAGGTGTGTGCCTTTCCAAATCATGTCCAATCAATTGAATTTACCACAGGTGGACTCCAATCAAGTTGTAGAAACATCTCAAGGATGAACAATGGAAACAGGATGCAACTGAGCTCAATTTTGCGTCTCATAGCAAGGGTCTGAATACTAATGCAGAAAAATTAATGAGGTATTGTTTGTAAATTGATGAGGGGAAAAAAATATTTCTACCATTTTAGAATAAGGCTGTAACGTAACAAGATGTGGAAAAAGTCAAGGGGTCTGAATCCTTTCCGAATGCAGTGGGGGAAAAAAGTATTTAGTCAGCCACCAATTGTGCAAGTTCTCCCACTTAAAAAGATGAGAGAGGCCTGTACTTTTCATTATAGGTACACGTCAACTATGACAGACAAAATTAGATTTTTTTTCTCCAGAAAATCACATTGTAGAATTTTTAATGAATTTATTTGCAAATTATGGTGGAAAATAAGTATTTGGTCAATAACAAAAGTTTCTCAATACTTTGTTATATACCCTTTGTTGGCAATGACACAGGTCAAACGTTTTCTGTAAGTCTTCACAAGGTTTTCACACACAGTTGCTGGTATTTTGGCCCATTCCTCCATGCAGATCTCCTCTAGAGCAGTGATGTTTTGGGGCTGTCGCTGGGCAACACAGACTTTCAACTCCCTCCAAAGATTTTCTATGGGGTTGAGATCTGGAGACTGGCTAGGCCACTCCAGGACCTTGAAATGCTTCTTACGAAGCCACTCCTTTGTTGCCCGGGCGGTGTGTTTGGGATCATTGTCATGCTGAAAGACCCAGCCACGTTTCATCTTCAATGCCCTTGCTGATGAAGGAGGTTTTCACTCAAAATCTCACGATACATGGCCCCATTCATTCTTTCCTTTACACGGATCAGTCGTCCTGGTCCCTTTGCAGAAAAACAGCCCCAAAGCATGATGTTTCCACCCCCATGCTTCACAGTAGGTATGGTGTTCTTTGGATGCAACTCAGCATTCTTTGTCCTCCAAACACGACGAGGTGAGTTTTTACAAAAAAAGTTATATTTTGACATTCTCCCAATCCTCTTCTGGATCATCCAAATGCACTCTAGCAAACTTCAGACGGGCCTGGACATGTACTGGCTTAAGCAGGGGGACACGTCTGGCACTGCAGGATTTGAGTCCCTGGCGGCGTAGTGTGTTACTGATGGTAGGCTTTGTTACTTTGGTCCCAGCTCTCTGCAGGTCATTCACTAGGTCCCCCCGTGTGGTTCTGGGATTTTTGCTCACCGTTCTTGTGATCATTTTGACCCCACGGGGTGAGATCTTGCATGGAGCCCCAGATCGAGGGAGATTATCAGTGGTCTTGTATGTCTTCCATTTCCTAATAATTGCTCCCACAGTTGATTTCCTCAAACCAAGCTGCTTACCTATTGCAGATTCAGTCTTCCCAGCCTGGTGCTGGTCTACAATTTTGTTTCTGGTGTCCTTTGACAGCTCTTTGGTCTTGGCCATAGTGGAGTTTGGAGTGTGACTGTTTGAGGTTGTGGACAGGTGTCTTTTATACTGATAACAAGTTCAAACAGGTGCCATTAATAAAGGTAACGAGTGGAGGACAGAGGAGCCTCTTAAAGAAGAAGTTACAGGTCTGTGAGAGCCAGAAATCTTGCTTGTTTGTAGGTGACCAAATACTTATTTTCCACCATAATTTGCAAATAAATTCATTAAAAATCCTACAATGTGATTTTTTTTTCTCATTTTGTCTGTCATAGTTGACGTGTACCTATGATGAAAATTACAGGCCTCTCTCATCTTTTTAAGTTGGAGAACTTGCACAATTTTTGGCTGACGAAATACTTTTTTTCCCCACTGTATATAATAATTGTTGTGGAAATTCTACACATGGACACTCAAAGTCAATCTTAAATGAATCATTGTTTATTAACAGTTAACTGGAGAGGTTCCAACCAACTCAATGCACTAAGTACACATGTCGATCAAGAGCTCCTCCGGGGCAGTCCAGTTAGTTCCCTTATATACTGGTTACATACACGTTACATAGGTACAGTTCATAGGGTTGGTTTCCGGCATGTGTCTGGCACCATCTCCTATCTTAACTTAAAGAACATATACTGGCGTTCTGCCAGATGGTCCCAAGGAGGAGGTCATGAAGGTCCCCCCAAAATATCTTGACCAGGAACAGGCAGGAACCAAGGATTGTTTATGACATCAAAGACAAGATGAACATTTTCAAGACTGTTTCTTCACACAGCAAAATTTCCTTGACAATATATACAGTATACGTACAGTACCAGTCAAAAGTTTGGACACACCTACTCATTCAAGGGTTTTTCTTTATTTTTTACTATTTTCTACATTGTAGAATAATAGTGAAAACATAAACTATGAAATAACACATATGGAATCATGTAGTAACCAATAAAAGCATTAAACAAATCAAAATATATTTTATATTTGAGATTCTTCAATGTAGCCACCCTTTCCCTTGATGACAGCTTTGCACACTCTTGGCAGTCTCTCAACCAGCTTCATGATGTAGTCACCTGGAATGTATTTCAATGAACAGGTGTGCCTTGTTAATAGTTAATTTGTGGAATTTCTTTCCTTCTTAATGCATTTGAGCCAATCAGTTGTGTTGTGACAAGGTAGGTGTGGTATACAGAAGATAGGCCTATTTGGTAAAAGACCAAGTCCATATTATGGCAAGAACAGCTCAAATAAGAAAAGAGAAACGACAGTCCATCACTACTTTAAGACATGAAGGTCAGTCAATATGGAAATGTCAAGAACTTTGAAAGTTTGTTCAAGTGCAATCACAACAAACATAAAGCGCTATGATGAAACTGGCTCTCATGAGGACCACCACAGGAAAGGAAGACCCAGAGTTACCTCTGCTGCAGAGGATAAATTCATTAGAGCTACATTTGAAGTCGGAAGTTTACATACACTTATGTTGGAGTAATTAAAACTCATTTTTCCACCACTCCACAAATTTCTTGTTAACAAACTATAGTTTTGGCAAGTCGGTTAGGACATCTACTTTGTGCAGGACACAAGTAATTTTTCCAACAATTTTTTACAGACAGATTATTTCACTTATAATTCACTGTATCGCAATTCCAGTGGGTCAGAAGTTTACATACACTAAGTTGACTGTGCCTTTAAACAGCTTGGAAAATTCCAGAAAAAGATGTCATGGCTTTAGAAGCTTTTGATAGGATAATTGACATCATTTGAGTCAATTGGAGGTGTACCTGTGGATGTATTTCAAGGCCTACCTTCAAACTCAGTGCCTCTTTGCGTGACATCATGGGAAAATCAAAAGAAATCAGCCAACACCTCAGAATTTTTTTTTGTAGATGTCCACAAGTCTCGTTGATCCTTGGGAGCAATTTCCAAACGCCTGAAGGTACCACGTTCATCTGTACAACCAATAGTTCATTTACATTTTACAGATACTTACAGTTTGTGAGTGCATACATTATTTTTACATACTGGCCCCCCGTGGGAATCAAATCCCACAACCCTGGCATTGCTAACACAATGCTCTACCAACTGAGCTACATCCCTGCCGGCCATTCCCTCCCCTACCCTGGACGAATTGTGCGCCGCCCCATGGGTCTCCCGGTCGCGGCCGGCTACGACAGAGCCTGGATTCGAACCAGGATCTCTAGTGGCACAGCTAGCACTGCGATGCAGTGCCTTAGACCACTGCACCACTCGGGAGACACAAGTATAAACACCCTGGGACCACGCTGCCGTCATACTGCTCAGGAAGGAGACGCGTTCTGTCTCCTAGAGATGAACGTACTTTGGTGTGAAAAGTGCAAATCAATCCCAGAACAACAGCAAAGGACCTTGTGAAAATGCTGGTGGAAACAGGTACAAAAGTATCTATATCCACAGTAAAACGAGTCCTATATCGACATTACCTGAAAGTCGAAGAACACCTTTCCCAACCATGAAGCACGGGGGTGGCAGCATTTCACAAAATAGATGGAATCATGAGGAAGGAAAATTATGTGGATATATTGAAGCAACATCTCAAGACATCAGTCAGGAAGTTAAAGCTTGGTCGCAAATGGGTCTTCCAAATGGACAATGACCCCAAGCATACTTCCGAAGTTGTGGCAAAATTATTTAAGGACAACAAAGTCAAGGTATTGGAGTGGCCATCACAAAGCCCTGACCTCAAGCCTATAGAAAATGTGTGAGCAGAACTGAAAAAGTGAACGCGGCAGGTGGCTTAGTGGTTAAGAGCGTTGTGCCAGTAACCGAAAGGGTGCTGGTTCTAATCCCCGAGCCGACTAGGTGAAAAATCTGTTGATGTGCTCTTGAGCAAGGCACTTAACCCTAATTGCTTCTGTAAGTCGCTCTGGATAAGAGCGTCTGCTAAATGACTAAAAAAACAAAACAAAAAAAGCATGTGTGAGCAAGGAGGCCTACAAACCTGACTCAGTTACACCAGCTCTGTCAGGAGGAATGGGCCATAATTCACCCAACCTATTATGGGAAGCTTGTGGAAGGCTACTTGAAACATTTGACCCAAGTTAAACAATTTAAAGGCAATCCTAACAAATAATTATTGAGTGTATGAAACTTCTGACCCACTGGGAATGTGATGGAAGAAATAAATCATTCTCTCTACTATTATTCTGACATTTCACATTCTTAAAATAAAGTGGTGATCCTAACTGACCTAAAACAGGGAATGTTTATTAGGATTAAATGTCAGGAATTGTGAAAAACTGAGTTTAAATGTATTTGGCTAAGGTGTATGTAAACTTCCGACTGTAACTGCACCTCAGATTGCACGTTTGGTGTTCGCCAAAAGGCATGTGGGAGACTCCCCAAACATATGGAAGAAGGTACTCTGGTCAGATGAGACAAAAATTGAGCTTTTTGGCCATCAAGGAAAACACTATGTCTGGCGCAAACCCAACACCTCTCATCACCCCGAGAACACCAATGTTTTTCATCGGTAGGGACTGGGAAACTGGTCAGAATTGAAGGAATGATGGATGGTGCTAAATACAGGGAAATTATTGAGGGAAACCTGTTTCAGTCTTCCAGAGATTTGAGACTGGGACGGAGGTTCACCTTCCAGCAGGACAATGACCCTAAGCATACTGCTAAAGCAACAATCGTGTGGTTTAAGGGGAAACATTTAAATGTCTTGGAATGGCCTAGTCAAAGCCCAGACCTCAATCCAGTTGAGAATCTGTGGTATGACTTAAAGATTGCTGTACACCAGCGGAACCCATCCAACTTGAAGGAGCTGGAGCAGTTTTACCTTGAAGAATGGGCAAGAATCCCAGTGGCTATATGTGCCAAGCTTATAGAGACATACCCCAAGAGACTTGCAGCTGTAATTGCTGCAAAAGGTGGCTCTACAAAGTATTGATTTTGTGGGGGGTGTTCAAGTTTTTTTTTGTCTTATTTCTTGTTTGTTTCACAATAAATAATATTTTGCATCTTCAAAGTGGTAGACATGTTGTGTAAATAAAATGATTACAAACACCCAAAAAATCAATTTTAATTCCAGGTTGTAAGGCAACAAAATAGGAAAAATGCCAATGGGGGAGAATACTTTCGCAAGCCATTGTACACTTGTTTAGCAGATGTTATTGCAGGTGTAGCGAAATGCTTGTGCTTCTAGCTCCCACAGTGCAGTAATATCTAACAAGTAATATCTAACAATTTCACAACATATACACAATATACATAAATCTACAGTCGTGGTCAAAAGTTTTGAGAATGACACATGTATTGGTCTTCACAAAGTTCGCTGCTTCAGTGTTATGAGATATTTTTGTCAGATGTTACTATGGTATACTGAAGTATAATTACAAGTATTCCATAAGTGTCAAAGGCTTTTATTGACAATTGCATTAAGTTTATGCAAAGTGTTGATCCTTCTTTTTCAAGACCTCTGCAATCCGCCTTGGCATGCTGTCAATTAACTTCTGGGCCACATCCTGACTGATGGCAGCCCATTCTTGCATAATCAATGCTTGGAGTTTGTCAGAATTTGTGGGGTTTTTGTTTGTCCACCCGCTTCTTGAGGATCGACCACAAGTTCTCAATGGGATTAAGGTCTGGGGAGTTTCCTGGCCATGGACCCAACATTTTGATATTTTGTTCCCCGAGACTCTTAGTTATCACTTTTGCCTTATGGCAAGGTGCTCCATCATGCTGGAAAAGGCATTGGTCGTCACCAAACTGTTCTTGGATGGTTGGGAGAAGTTGCTCTCGGAGGATGTGTTGGTACCATTCTTTATTCATGGCTGTGTTCTTAGGCAAAATTGTGAGTGAGCCCACTCCCTTGGCTGAGAAGCAACCCCACACATGAATGGTCTCAGGATGCTTTACTGTTGGCATGACACAGGACTGATGGTAGCGCTCACCTTGTCTTCTCCGGACAAGGTGCTTTCCGAATGCCCCAAACAATCGGAAAGGGGATTCATCAGAGAAAATGACTTTACCCCAGTCCTCAGCAGTCCAATCCCTGTACCCTTTGCAGAATATCAGTCTGTCCCTGATGTTTTTCCTGGAGAGAAGTGGCTTATTTGCTGCCTTTCTTGACACCAGGCCACCCTCCAAAAGTCTTCGCCTCACTGTGCGTGCAGATGCACTCACACATGCCTGCTGCCATTCCTGAGCAAGCTCTGCACTGGTGGTGCCCCGATCCCGTAGCTGAATCAAATTTAGGAGACGGTCCTGGCGCTTGCTGGACTTTGTTGGGTGCCCTGATGCCTTCTTCACAACAATTGAACCTCTCTCCTTGAAGTTCTTGATGATCCGATAAATGGTTGATTTAGGTGCAATCTTACTAACAGCAATATCTTTGCCTGTGAAGCCCTTTTTGTGCAAAGCAATGATGACGGCACGTGTTTCCTTGCAGGTAACCATGGTTAATAGAGGAAGAACAATGATTTCAAGCACCACCCTCCTTTTAAAGCTTCCAGTCTGTCATTCTAACTCAATCAGCAATATATTTGCCTGTGAAGCCCTTTTTGTGCAAAGCAATGATGACGGCACGTGTTTCCTTGCAGGTAACCATGGTTAACAGAGGAAGAACAATGATTTCAAGCACCACCCTCCTTTTAAAGCTTCCAGTCTGTTATTCTAACTCAATCAGCATGACAGAGTGATTTCCAGCCTTGTCCTCGTCAACACTCTCACCTGTGTTAACGAGAGAATCACTGACATGATGGCAGCTGGTCCTTTTGTGGCAGGGCTGAAATGCAGTGGAATTTTTTTGGGGGGATTAAGTTCATTTTCATGGCAAAGAGGGACTTTGCAATTAATTGCAATTCATCTGATCACTCTTCATGACATTCTGGAGTATATGCAAATTGCCATAATCAAAACTGAGGCAGCAGACTTTGTGAAAATTAGTATTTGTGTCATTCTCAAAACTTTTGACCACGACTGTAGGTAAGGAATGAATTAAGACTATATACATAGATGGACGAGCGATGTCAGAGCGGCATGGAGTAAGATAACGTAGAATAATTTAGAATACAGTATATACATATGACATGAGTAATGCAGATATGTAAACATTATTAAAGTAGCTAGCGTTCTATTTCTTAAAGTGGCCAGTGATTTCTAGTCTATGTCTATAGGCAGCAGCCTAATGTGCTAGTGATGGCTGTTTAACAGTCTGATGGCCTTGAGATAGAAGCTGTTTTTCAGTCTCTCGGTCCCAGCTTTAAAGCACCTGAACTGACTTCGCCTTCTGGATGAAAATGGGGTGAACAGGCAGTGGCTCAGGTGGTTGATGTCCTTGATGATCTTTTTGGCCTTCCTGTGATATAGGGTGCTGTAGGTGTCCTGGAGGGCGGGTAGTTTGCCCCCGGTAATGCGTTGTGCAGACCGCACCACCCTCTGGAGAGCCTTGCGGTTGCGGGCGGTGCAGTTGACGTACCAGGATACAGCCCGACAGAATGCTCTTAATTGTGCATCTGTAAAAGTTTGTGAGGGTTTTAGGTGCCAAACCAAATTTCTTCAGACTCCTGTTGCGCCTTCTTCACCACACTGTCTGTGTGGGTGGAACATTTCAGTTTGTCAGTGATGTGTACGCTGAGGAACTTGAAGCTTTCCACCTTCTCCAATGTGGTCCCGTCGATGTGGATAGGGGGGTGCTCCCTCTGCTGTTTCCTGAAGTCCACAATCTCCTTTGTTTTGTTGATGTAGTGTGAGAGGTTAATTTCCTGGCACAACGCTCCTAGAGCCCTCACCTCCTCCTTGTAGGCTGTCTCGTCATTGTTGGTAATCAAGCCTACTACTGTTGTGTCATCTGCAAACTTCATGATTGAGTTGGAGGCGTACTTGGCCACGCAGTCATGGGTGAACAGGGAGTACAGGAGGGGGCTGAGCATGCACCCTTGTGGGGCCCCAGTGTTGAGGATCAGTGAAATGGAGGTGTTGTTTCCTACCTTCACCATCTGGGGGCGGCCCGTCAGGAAGTCCAGGACCCAGTTGCACAGGGTGAGGTTCAGACCCAGGGCCTCGAGCTTAATGATGAGCTTGGAGGTTACTATGGTGTTGAATGCTGAGCTATAGTCAATGAACAGCATTCTTATATAGGTATTCCTCTTGTCCAGATGGGATAGGGCAGTGTGCAGTGTGATGGCTATTGCATTGTCTAGGGATGTCGTCTGGGCCAGCAGACTTGCGAGGGTTAACGTTTAAATGTTTTACTCACGTC
This sequence comes from Coregonus clupeaformis, assembly GCF_020615455.1. NCBI lineage: Eukaryota > Metazoa > Chordata > Actinopteri > Salmoniformes > Salmonidae > Coregonus > Coregonus clupeaformis. The sequence goes on from NC_059221.1 coordinate 22,922,645, forward strand.
GGCCACGGAGAAGGAGAGCCCACAGTCCTTGGTAGCGGGCCGTGTCGGTGGCACTGTGTTATCCTCAAAGCGGGCGAAGCAGGTGTTTAGCTTGTCCGGAAGCAAGACGTCGGTCTCGGTGAAGTGGCTGGTTGTCCTTTTGTAATCTGTAGACCCTGCCACATACAACTCGTGTCTGTGCCATTGAATTGCGACTCCACCTTGTCTCTATACTGACGTTTTACACCAATAATAAGAAGAGACTTGCTTGGGCCAAGAAACACGAGCAATGGATATTAGAACGGTGGAAGTCTGTCCTTTGGTCTGATGAGTCCAAATTTGAGATTTTTGGTTCCAACCGCCGTGTCTTTGTGAGACGCAGAGTAGGTGAACGGATGATCTCCGCAAGTGTGGTTCCCACCGTGAAGCATGGAGGAGGAGGTGTGATGGTGTGGGGGTGCATTGCTGGTGACACTGTCAGTGATTTATTTAGAATTCAAGGCACGCTTAACCAGCATGGCTACCATAGCATTCTGCAGCGATACGCCATCCCATCTGGTTTGCGCTTAGTGGGACTATCATTTGTTTTTCAATAATGACCCAACACACCTCCAGGCTCTGTAAGGGCTATTTGACCAAGAAGGAGAGTGATGGAGAGTTGCATCAGATGACCTGGCCTCCACAATCACCCGACCTCATCCCAATTGAGATGGTTTGGGATGAGTTGGACCGCAGAGTGAAGGAAAAGCAGCCAACAAGTGCTCAACATATGTGGGAACTCCTTCAAGACCGTTGGAAAAGCATTCCAGGTGAAGCTGGTTGAGAGAATACCAAGAGTGTGCAAAGCTGTCATCCAGGCAAAGGGTGGCTACTTTGATTTCTTTAACACTTTTTTGGTTACTACATGATTCCATATGTGTCATTTCATAGTTTAGATGTCTTCACTATTTTACAATGTAGAAAATAGTAAGAAATAAAGAAAAACCCTTGAATGAGTAGGTTTGTCCAAACTTTTGACTGGTACTGTATATACCAGTCAAATATATATACAGTGAGGGAAAAAAGTATTTGATCCCCTGCTGATTTTGTACGTTTGCCCACTGACAAAGACATGATCAGTCTATAATTTAAATGGTAGGTTTATTTGAACAGTGAGAGACATAATAACAAAACATGACTTAGTACTTGGTGGCAAAACCCTTGTTGGCAGTCACAGAGGTCAGACATTTCTTGTAGTTGGCCACCAGGTTTGCACACATCTCAGGAGGGATTTTGTTCCACTCCTCTTTGCAGATCTTTGCAGATCTTCTCCAAGTCATTAAGGTTTCGAGGCTGACGTTTGGCAACTCAAACCTTCAGCTCCCTCCACAGATTTTCTATGTGATTAAGGTCTGGAGACTGGCTAGGCCACTCCAGGACCTTAATGTGCTTCTTCTTGAGCCACTCCTTTGTTGCCTTGGTCGTGTGTTTTGGGTCATTGTCAGGATGACCCATTTTCAATGCCCTGGCTGAGGGAAGGAGGTTCTCACCCAAAATTTGACGGTACATGGCCCCGTCCATCGTCCCTTTGATGCGGTGAAAATGTCCTGTCCCCTTAGCAGAAAAATACCCCCAAAGCATAATGTTTCCACCTCCATGTTTGACGGTGGGGATGGTGTTCTTGGGGTCATAGGCAGCATTCCTCCTCCTCCAAACACGGCGAGTTGAGTTGATGCCAAAGAGCTTGATTTTGGTCTCATCTGACCTCAACACTTTCACCCAGTTCTCCTCTGAATCATTCAGATGTTCATTGGCAAACTTTAGACGGCCCTGTATATGTGCTTTCTTGAGCAGGGGGACCTTCAGGCGCTGCAGGATTTCAGTCCTTCACGGCGTAGTGTGTTACCAATTGTTTTCTTGGTGACTATGGTCCCAGCTGCCTTGAGATCATTGACAAGATCCTCCCGTGTAGTTCTGGGCTGATTCCTCACCGTTCTCATGATCATTGCAACTCCACGAGGTGAGATCTTGCATGGAGCCCCAGGCCGAGGGAGATTGACAGTGCTTTTGTGTTTCTTCCATTTGCGAATAATCGCACCAACTGTTGTCACCTTCTCACCAAGCTGCTTGGCGATGGTCTTGTAGCCCATTCCAGCCTTGTGTAGGTCTACAATCTTGTCCCTGACATCCTTGGAGAGCTCTTTGGTCTTGGCCATGGTGGACAGTTTGGAATCTGATTGATTGATTGCTTCTGTGGACAGGTGTCTTTTATACAGGTAACAAGCTGAGATTAGGAGCACTCCCTTTAAGAGTGTGCTCCTAATCTCAACTCGTTACCTGTATAAAAGACACCTGGGAGCCAGAAATCTTTCTGATTGAGAGGGGGTCAAATACTTATTTCCCTCATTAAAATGCAAATCAATTTATAAAATTTCTGACATGCGTTTTTTTTGTTATTCTGTCTCTGATCATTTCTTTGTCAGTGGGCAAACGTACAAAATCAGCAGGAGATCAAATACTTTTTTCCCTCACTGTATATATATATATAATATATAATACCTACAGTGGGGAGAACAAGTATTTGATACACTGCCGATGTTGCAGGTTTTCCTACTTACAAAGCATGTAGAGGTCTGTAATTTTATCATAGGTACACTTCAACTGTGAGAGACGGAATCTAAAACAAAAATCCAGAAAAACACATTGTATGATTTTTAAGAAATTCATTTGCATTTTATTGCATGACATAAATATTTGATCACCTACCAACCAGTAAGAATTCTGTCTCTCACAGACCTGTTAGTTTTTCTTTAAGAAGCCCTCCTGTTCTCCACTCATTACCTGTATTAACTGCACCTGTTTGAACTCGTTACCTGTATAAAAGACACCTGTCCACACACTCAATCAAACAGACTCCAACCTCTCCACAATGGCCAAGACCAGAGAGCTGTGTAAGAACATCAGGGATAAAATTGTAGACCTGCTCAAGGCTGGGATGGGCTACAGGACAATAGGCAAGCAGCTTGGTGAGAAGGCAACAACTGTTGGCGCAATTATTAGAAAATGGAAGAAGTTCAAGATGACGGTCAATCACCCTCGGTCTGGGGCTCCATGCAAGATCTCACCTCGTGGGGCATCAATGATCATGAGGAAGGTGAGGGATCAGCCCAGAACTACACGGCAGGACCTGGTCAATGACCTGAAGAGAGCTGGGACCACAGTCTCAAAGAGAATCAATAGTAACACACTACGCCGTCATGGATTAAAATCCTGCAGCACATGCAAGGTCCCCATGCTCAAGCCAGCGCATGTCCAGGCCTGGCTGAAGTTTGCCAATGACCATCTGGATGATCCAGAGGAGGAATGGGAGAAGGTCATGTGGTCTGATGAGACAAAAATAGAGCTTTTTGGTCTAAACTCCACTCGCCGTGTTTGGAGGAAGAAGAAGGATGAGTACAACCCCAAGAACACGATTCCAACCATGAAGCATGGCGGTGGAAACATAATTCTTTGGGGATGCTTTTCTGCAAAGGGGACAGGACGACTGCACCGTATTGAGGGGAGGATGGATGGGGCCATGTATCGCGAGATCTTGGCCAACAACCTCCTTCCCTCAGTAAGAGCATTGAAGATGGGTCGTGGCTGGGTCTTCCAGCATGACAACGACCCGAAACACACAGCCAGGGCAACTAAGCAGTGGCTCCGTAAGAAGCATCTCAAGGTCCTGGAGTGGCCTAGCCAGTCTCCAGACCTGAACCCAATAGAAAATCTTTGGAGGGAGCTGAAAGTCCGTATGGCCCAGCGACAGCCCCGAAACCTGAAGGATCTGGAGAAGGTCTGTATGGAGGAGTGGGCCAGAATCCTTGCTGCAGTGTGTGCAAACCTGGTCAAGACCTACAGGAAACGTATGATCTCTGTAATTGCAAACAAAGGTTTCTGTACCAAATATTAAGTTCTGCTTTTCTGATGTATCAAATACTTATGTCATGCAATAAAATGCAAATGAATTACTTAAAAATCATACAATGTGATTTTCTGGATTTTTGTTTTAGATTCCGTCTCTCACAGTTGAAGTGTACCTATGATAAAAATTACAGACCTCTACATGCTTTGTAAGTAGGAAAACCTGCAAAATCGGCAATGTATCAAATACTTGTTCTCCCACTGTATATATATATATATATATATATATATATATATATATATATATATATATATATATTTTTATATATTTGTGTATTGTTCACTATGCATGTTGTGCTATTACCCTTTGTCTAAAGAAATACACTGGATTTATAATGTTTTGCATATTGAAATAATTCAGGAGAGAGAGAGAGAGAGAGAGAGAGAGAGAGAGAGAGAGAGAGGGGTCCTGAATGATGACCCTGCTGTTTATAATATAGTGGTAGCAAATTAATGGACTGGTAATCTCTTGACAGTAAGATACTGTATGAAATTAATGTTTTAGAGGATTCCTCTGGTGTTTCTTCTTAAAACGTATTGAGCTAAATTGGACATCAAAGGCCATTTTAAATAAGCAATGCTAGTTGGAAGTATCTATAGTAAAAAAGGGTAGGATGTATCCCTATGCTAAGTTTCAAAACAACTATACAATTATAATTAGACTGTCGACTGACTTTGATAAATGCTGATTCCACTGAAGCTAGGCAGAAACCTACTGTACTGATGCGTCCTCCCTGAATGCCCAACAGCTTATGGCCATTGCCTTCTGATGTGGATTTATACTGTATGTTTGTCAGTAATCATTAGTGGTAGACTTTCTTTCCCAAGAGAGGGTTGGTTTTAAATTGCTTCTTTAGACTCTAAATGACTGTTTTTTGTCCCAGAAGGAGAAATATATTGTTGTGTGTTGTTTAAACACTGAAATGGTGTAAAGACGCAGCAGGCAATACATCCAACCATCTGAAAGCCAACCAATCACCCACCACATAATTTATTGGGGAATATTACATTTTCAAAAGTAGAGCTAAATCAAGAGTGGTATATGGGTGACATCAGTTGTGCATATGTCAGTCGGGAGTCACTCTCTACTCTTTCCCCCAAGTAGGTTTGGAACCTTGCACTTGATTGAACATGAAAGGCTGTTGTAGGTTCAAGTGAGCTGGTGCCACCAAGGCACTGACTGATGTGGAAGGCTATCATATAGCAGCGTGATTCTTTCCTCTATCTCATTATGAAGAATTGGCCTTATCTCCCTTAAGCTCAAAACAGACTACAGTTCATGTCATCATCGCCCAAAAATACATTTCCAGTCACATGTAGTGAATTCATCCCAGCTATTGGAAACCGCTGCAAGCAATGTCTTGGGCTTGTTCAGTTATTGTGCTGTAGTGGTTACAAGTAGAACGACTGAACTGCTGACTCCACATTCAATCTCGAGGCCAAGTCCGTTTTTTTCGTCTGAATAATTCGGACGAATATAAATATAAATAAATACTTGCACGTCTTGGGAATGAATTAATGTATTTATTTCTCTCTGCCTGTTTTTTCGTTTGCAATGCATCAGTGCAACAATATCAATTTAGCCAATGCACCAGAGCTACACTTCGCTCTCGCCATTCAAACTTCCCCGCCAGTTCATTGCCAACACTGCAGCCTATTTTATAGCCATTCAGCAAGCAAGAGGATCGATTGATGCTTCTCTCCTCTAATAGGCTTAGACCTATTAGTTTAAAAAAATTGCTCAAAATAAGTTTGTAACTATATTGCTGTTCATAGGGTAAACTCATTCAAGAGCTTGAGAAAGGGGGAAGAGATAAGCCAGTGGAGATGTCAGCGGAGATGCGTGAATTGCGCAAAAAGGAAACAGTGAAGACAGAGAGATGTTTAAGTTTTTGTAACCTGGTCTCATAGACTAGACGTAACATAGTAAAAATAAATCTGTGACACACAAATTAGTGTGATATATTACGTTTGGTATGGTTACATAAGACAGATGGTTATTTAAGACAAAAACTAAAGAAGGGTGTTTGGATGGGTGAGCGTAGAATGCAAATGTCTAGCAACCCAAAGGTTGCATGTTCAAATCTCATCTTTGACAACTTTAGCATTTTAGCTAACTAGCAAATGTTCAACAACTTAATACCTTTTAGCTACTTTGCACCTACTTAGCCTGTTAGCTAACCATTCCCCTAACCGTAACCCTTTAATCTAACTCCTAAACTTAACCCTAACCCCTAACCCTACCAGCTAGAAATCATAAACTAAAATAAGTTTAGCAAATTCGTAACATATAGTAGGCTTCGTTTTGAAAGTGTCATACGTTTAGCAAATTCTTAACATATAGTATGTTTTGTAAATGTGTAACATATCATACGAAATGGGTGATGGACATCCACAAATGAATATATACCAAACGAAACATAACATAGTAAATGTAGTGTTGCAGATTTACATACAGAATAATACGAAATGCTCTGAGACCAGTTTGCAACAAGTTAGTTAATTGTTACCAAGAGCGGAACCCAAGAGCAGACTCAGACGAGGAGACTGGGATGAAGTAACCAAAGTATTTATTGAAACACAGGGGAAAGATGGAGTGCAGGTCATTGGAAACTGCTTGAAACCAGGTGCGGAGGCTCAGGCTGGAGCGAGGGGGGTTGAGACAGGGTGAGCAGGTCTGGAGGGGAATCCATGGGAGCAGTAGAGTGGGGAATCCAGGACAGAGTAGCAGTATGACGAGACGTGGGACTGGAGAAAGGGACCAGAGTCGGAGCGGGCAGAACTGTAGTGGAGAGGAAAACAGCATCAGGCAAGGAAAACAGGCACAACAGGATAACACGATATGAATAGTAACAAACGGCTAGAACCGTAGACTGACTGAGCAGAGATTACGATCTGGCAGTGTGGAAGTGGCAGGACTGAGTATTTGTAGATCTTGATTATGGAACAGGTTGCAGCTTGTGGGTATCTGCTCTGACTCCAGCCAGCACACCTGTCTCTGCCCACACAATCACACAGAGAGAGAGAGAGAGAGGGAGAGGGAGAGAGTACTGGGGAGAGTGGCGGCAGGTCAAGGAGACACAGGATGAGCAGTAGAGGCCGTTGCAGGAGCAGATGTGACAGTTTGTTCCGGGCACAAACTGAACAGGCTGAGACAAACTCCCGGACATCTCGCTCTATGGTGGGCCACCAAAAGCGCTGACGCAGGAAGGCGAAGGTCCGGTTCATACCAGGGTGTTCGGTGAGGTGGGTAGAATGGCCCCACTGAAGAACATCAGAGCGAACACAATCTGGGACAAGCAGAGCATTACTAGGACCGTTACCCGGATCAGTCTGGTTCTGCTGAGCCTGGCGGATACGGGACTCGATCTCCCAGGTGACGACGGCAACGATGCAGGTGGATGGCACAATAGCTTCTTGCTCGGTACCCGTGTTGTCGGTGGTGAACTGGCGAGAGAGGGCATCAGGCTTGGTATTCTACGAACCGGGGCAATAAGTGAGTGTGAAATTGAATCTACTGAAGAACAAGGCCCACCTGGCATGCCGGAGGTTCAGACGTTTGGCGGTTTGGATGTAGGACAGGTTTTTATGGTCAGTCCACACGATGAAGGGGGTTACAGAGCCCTCCAGCCAGTGACGCCATTCCTCCAGAGCCAGCTTAACTGCCAGGAGTTCCCGGTTTCCGATGTCAAAATCCCTATCTGCAGGTGAGAGCTTACGGGAAAAGAATGCACATGGGTGGACCTTCTGATCAGAGGGGGGACGTTGAGACAGAACAGCACCTACCCCGGTGTCAGAGGCGTCCACCTCCACGATGAACTGGAGTTCTGGGTCGGGCTGAGTAAGGACCGGAGCGGAGGTGAAGCAACGCTTGAGTTTCAGGAATGCTGCCTCTGCCTCAGGAGTCCAGTGGAACGGAGTGTTGGTGGCATTGAGAGTGGTGAGAGGTGCTTTCCAGACGTCTGTAGTTGCAGATGAAACGTCTGTAAAAATGTGCAAACCCCAGGAAACGCTGTAGCTGCTTCAGGTTGGAGAGCGCAGGCCACTCTGTGACTGCCATGACCTTGGCGGGGTCCATACGTAACTGTCCCTGTGCAATAATGTAACCCAGGAAAGACACTGTGGCAGCATGGAACTCAAATGTTTCTTAGCAAACATGTTGTTGGTGAGCCTAAGGGTCCTTGGAAAAAAATCAGGATGTCATCTAAATAGACAAAAACGAAGCGTCCAATCACATCCCTCAGCACGTCATTGACTAGGTTCTGGAAAACAGCAGGGGTGTTAGTAAGACCAAAAGGCATGACCAAATACTCAAAGTGACCAAGTGGTGTGTTGAACGCAGTCTTCCACTCGTCCCCCTCTCTTATGCGGACAAGGTGGTAGGCATTCCAGAGGTCGAGTTCGGTAAATACCATGGCACCATGGAGGGGGACAAAAGCAGAGCTGATGAGTGGCAAGGGGTACTTGTTCTTAACAGTGATATTATTCAGACCACGAAAGTCTATGCACGGCCTCAGTGAGGGGAGAGCAAGGACAGTCGATTATGTGGAAACTGATATTTTCCTGGTGATTTCCAGAGAGATGCAGGATGATAGGGACGGTTCTCTCACAGACATGGGTGAGAAGCAGTCCATTAAGAGCGTTGGCGTCGAGGGGTGAATCGAGTGGGACAGTGTCCAGGCCCAACTGGGTAACGACACCTCGGTCCAGGAAGCTCTCGTCAGTGCCCGAATCGATGAAAGCAGACAAAGGAAAAGCCTGTCTCTGCCACACAAGGTTGCCTTCAAGCAGGGGTCTGGGGGAAGATGGACAGGCGATTTGGCTCAACAGTATATCCCCCACTACTGCCGAGCCCCCTCTTTTGCTGGATGCAGGGAACAAGTGGAGACAAAGTGACCAACCTGGCCACAGTATAAGCAGCTCCTAGCGCCGATTCGTCGTTGCCTCTCCTCTGGAGAGAGACGGGCCCGGCCGAGCTGCATGGGTTCAGGATCTGGACGAGCCTGGAGATGGGATGCAGTCGGAGGAGGACAAGGTACTGAAGCAGATATTATGGGACATGCAACCCTACCTACCCTCTCCCTCCGACGCTCACGGAGACAGTGGTCGATGTGGATAGCGAGAGAGATGGAACAGGGGAACCCAAGAGCAGACTCAGACGAGGAGACTGGGATGAAGTAACCAATGTATTTATTGAAACACGGTGAAGATGGAGTGCAGGTCAGGGGAAACTGCTGGAAACCAGGTGCGGAGAATGAGGCTGGAGCGAGGGGGGTTGAGAAAGGGTGGGCAGGTCCGGAGGGGAATCCAAGGGAGCAGTAGAGTGGGGAATCCAGGACAGAGTAGCAGGATGACGAGACGTGGGACTGGAGAAAGGGACCAGAGTCGGAGCGGGCAGAACTGTAGCGGAGAGGAAAACAGCGTCAGGCAAGGAAAACAGGCACAATGGATAACACGATCTCAATAGTAACAAACGGCTAGAACCGTAGACTGACTGAGCAGAGATTACTATCTGGCAGTGTAAAAGTGGCCAGACTGAGTATTTGTAGAGGTCTTGATTATTGAACAGGTTGCAGCTGGTGGAGATCTGCTCTGACTCCAGCACACCTGTCTCCGCCCACACAATCACACACACACAGAGAGAGAGGGAGAGGGAGAGAGTACTGGGGGAGTGGCGGCAGGTCAAGGAGACACAGGATGAGCAGTAGAGGGCGTTGCATGGGCAGATGTGACATTAATACTGTATATTAATGCATCAATTCATTTAGCCTACAGTGCATTCGGAAAGTATTCAGACCCCTTGACTTTACAGCCTTCTTCTAAAATGTATAAAATAGTTTTTTCCTCAATCTACACAATGCCCCATAATGACAAAGCAAAAACAGGTTTTTAGAAATGTTTGCTTGTTTATAAATTTGGGGAGTAATTGGGGAGTTTCTCTCATTCTTCTCTGCAGATCCTCTCAAGCTCTGTCAGGTTGGATGGGGAGCGTCGCTGCACAGCTATTTTCAGGTCTCTCCAGAGATGTTCGATCGTTGGTGGCGTTATGCATATTTTTCGGAAAACGCATCGGACTTGGTGTGAATGGTTTAGTGCCTTCAATATGGTATTTGTACGTCTGTAACTTTGTCATTCATCATTATTCCCGATTAATTCAGGATTATCCGTCATCATGGTAGCATCCACATTAATGTAGAAGTGTTTAGAAACATATTCTATTCTTATTTACAATAAAAGTGACTCCAAAATGACACAATACATTCTTTACTATTCATTTCTATTGTGCACAAAATCATCTGAAACACAACCAAAACAAAGCAAATGCATCAACCAAATTGGTATACTCACAAGCTTCATGTAGTCATTGCATGCTATGAATATGGGACAAATACTTAACTTTTATACAAATAAGTGAATTTGTCCCAATACTTTTGCTCACCTAAAATGGGGGGACTATGTACAAAAATTGCTGGAATTTCTAAATGGTTCACCCGATATGGAAGAAAATACCCTCAAATGAAAGCTGACAGTCTGCACTTTAACCTCTATGGGATCGGTGTCCCGTATACGGGACAGTTGAGCTAACGTGCGCTAATGTGATTAGCATGATTGTTGTAAGTAACAGCAAACTTTCCAGGACATAGACATGTCTTAAATGGGCAGAAAGCTTAAAATATTGTTAATCTAACTGCACTGTCCAATTTACATTAGCTATTACAGTGAATATTATTATTATTATTATTATTATTATTATAATAAATACCATGATATTGTTTGAGGAGAGTGCACAACAACAAAAAACTTTTCACGGCAACTGGTTTGATACATACACCTCTGAAGATAAATAATGTACTTTCAGTAATCTTGCTCTGATTTGTCATCCTAAGGGTCCCAGAGATAAAATGTATGTCACGGATTCAGCCGAGGCTGCTCCTCCTCCTTGCTCGGACAGGCTTCGGCGTTCGTCGTCACTGGAGTACTAGCTGCCACTGATCTATGTTTCTGTGTTCTACTTGTTTTGTCTTCATTGTACACACCTGGTTCCCATTATGTCTATGATTTGTTTCCTATTTAACCCTCTGGCTCCCACTGTGTTGTGTGCGTGTTTGTTCATGTTTGGTTGTCGTCTGGTGAGCGGGTTTGTTCCTCCCTGCGTGGAGGTTATGTTATTTACGTTACCTACGAGTAAAGTACGTTTTCGATTAGCTCTGTGTCCTGCGCCTGACTTCGTCCTACCGCATCACACTGACCGCCTGACAGAAACACGCACCATAAATGGAGTCAGCAGGTACATTCATTTCGTCCGGATCAATGGAAGAACGTGTCCAACAGCAGGCGACCATGATCCAGAATCTCGGCAACGCAATGGAGCGCGTGTTGAACACCATGGAGCGATGGGAGAGAGGTGGTTATCCTACACCTCCTCCAACTACACAACCACCCACACCGCTGTCCACCCCTTCGTCACCTGGGTCCAGTGGGATTCGGCTCTCGCTCCCGAGGGCATACGATGGTACAGCTGCCGTCCATTCTATCCCCCAGCACCTCCGACCCTACCCCTATGGAGCTCGGAGGTGCTGCGCTTAGGGAGACCGGAAGAAGGGCCATCTCCTGCACCAACTGTGGCCGCAGAGGACACACTGCTGGTCGGTGCTGGGGAGGGTCTTTAGGGAGTCGAGGCAGTAGGCAGAGCACTGGTGGACCGTCTCAGGTGAGTAGGCACCCGACTCACCCAGAGCTCCCTGTTGCGCATATGTGCATTGATATCGTATTTCCAGAGTCTTCCCCTCATTCCCAGCATAAGGCACTCGTAGATTCAGGCGCAGCTGGGAACTTTATTGATCGTCAGTTTTCTCGTAGTTTAGGGATTCCTAGTGTTCCTGTTGATGTGCCCTTCCCTGTACATGCATTAGATAGTTGCCCTTTAGGGTCAGGCCTGATTAGGGAGGTCACAGCTCCACTCTGGATGAAGACGCAGGAGGGTCATGAGGAGAAAATTAGTCTCTATCTGATTGATTCTCCTGCGTTTCCAGTGGTGTTGGGGCTTCCCTGGTTAACTTCTCATGACCCCACGATTTCATGGCAACAGAGGGCTCTCAAGGGATGGTCAAGTCAGTGCTCGGGGAGGTGTGTAGGTGTTTCCATAGGGGCAACTACGGTGGAAAGTCCAAACCAGGTCTCCACCATGCACATTCCCCCCGAATATGCCGATTTGGCTCTCGCCTTCTGTAAAAAGAAGGCGACTCAATTACCATCCCATCGACAGGGGGATTGCGATAAATCTCCAGGTAGGCACTGCACTTCCCCGGAGTCACGTGTATCCCCTGTCACAGGAAGAGACGGCGGCTATGGAAACATATGTCTCCGAATCTCTGGGGCAGGGATACATTCGGCTATCCACTTCACCTGTCTCCTCAAGTTTATTTTTTTGTGAAGAAGGATGGAGGTTTACGCCCGTGCATTGACTACCGGGGTCTCAATCTGTCACGATCGTCTTGAAGAGAAGTAGACCAATACGCAGCGTGTTGAGCGAACATACTTGACTTTATTACCGTCAGTGATAATAAGCACACTAAACAAAACAATAAACGACTCGTGAAGTCCACGGTGACAAAGACCGACAAGGAACAAAAACCCACAAACACAAAGTGAAACACAGACAGTTAAATATGGCTCCCAATCAGAGACAACCAGCACACAGCTGACACTCGTTGCCTCTGATTGGGAGTCACTCAGTTAAACATAGAAATAAACAACCTAGAACACCCAAGATAGAAACAGAACACATAGAATGAACACACCCTGGCTCAACATAATGAGTCCCAGAGCCAGGGTGTGACAGTACCCCCCCCTAAAGGCGCGGACTGCGACCGCGCCTCAACAAAACCCAAACAGGGGAGGGCTGGGTGGGCATTCCTCCTCGGAGGCGGCTCCGGCCCGGGCTTGACCACCACCCTTCCATAATTCCCCCGTAGCGCCCCCTGGTCCGGTCTGACCCCGCTGGCTGGATCTGGACTGGACATCGACGGAGCGGATTGCTTACACTCCGTTGTGGAGCAGCTGACGGTACCTGATCAGGCACCGGACTGACGACGCGCACCCCTGGCTTGGCGCGTGAGGCAGGAACGGACCGGACCTGGCTGACGATGCGCCCCCTGGCTTGGTGCGTGAGCAGCAACGGACCGGACCGGGCTGGCGATACGCACCCCTGGCTTGGTGCGTGGATCCGAACGGGCCTCACGGACTGGCGACTCGCACCCTTGGCTTGGTGCGTGGAGCAGCGACGGGCGGACCTGGCTGACGACTCGCACCCGGGCTTGGATGCGAGTAGCAGGAACGGGCTGAACCAGGCTGACGACTCGCACCCCTGACTTGGTGCGCAGTGGCAGGAACGGGCTGAACCAGGCTGACGACTTCGCACCCCTGACTTGGTGCGAGTGGCAGGAACGGGCTGGACCAGGCTGACGACTCGCACCCCTGGCTTGGTGCGAGTGGCAGGAACGGGCTGACCCAGGCTGACGACTCGCACCCCTGGCTTGGTGCGAGTGGCTGGAACGGGCTGGACCAGGCTGACGACGCACACCGTAGGCTTGGTGCGTGGAGCAGGGACAGGCCGGGCTGGGCTGGCGACGCACACCGTAGGCTTGGTGCGTGGAGCAGGGACAGGCCGGGCTGGGCTGGCGACGCACACCGTAGGCTTGGTGCGTGGAGCAGGGACAGGCCGGGCTGGGCTGGCGACGCACCCCGTAGGCTTGGTGCGTGGAGCAGGAACAGGCCGGGCTGGGCTGTCGACGCACACCGTAGGCTTGGTGCGTGGAGCAGGGACAGGCCGGGCTGGGCTGGCGACGCACACCGTAGGCTTGGTGCGTGGAGCAGGGACAGGCCGGGCTGGGCTGGCGACGCACACCGTAGACTTGGTGCGTGGAGCAGGGACAGGCCGGGCTGGGCTGTCGACGCACACCGTAGGCTCGGTGCGTGGAGCAGGGACAGGCCGGGCTGGGCTGGCGACGCACACCGTAGGCTTGGTGCGTGGAGCAGGAACAGGCCGGGCTGGGCTGGCGACGCACACCGTAGGTTTGGTGCGAGTGGCAGGAACAGGCCGGGTCGGGCTGGCGACGCACACCGTAGGCTTGGTGCGTGGAGCAGTAACAGGCCGAACCGTACTGGGAACACACACCACTGGCCTTAAACGGGGATCAGGAACGGGCCGGACCGGACTGGCAATACACCTCAGTACCTCTCGCCGTGCCTCTACAACTTCCTTCCCTCCTCTCGCCAATGGCTCCCGTAACCCGGTGGCCTTCTCTCCTCGTCTCCCATTTCGCCCTGTGGCAGCCTCCTGCTGCCCAGTCGCCCATGCCGTGTGCCCCCCCTAAAAAATTATTGGGGGTGCCTCTCGTCCTTCCGACGATGGCACTGCTGACGCCGCTGCTCCTCTCTCGCCAGGGCCTTAATCCTACCCCCAGGTCCCTTGCCCCCGAGCATGTCTTCCCAGGACCACGATTTGCCCACCTGGGCCATCGCCAGCCTCTCCATCTCCTTTCCTGGCGCTTCCTCCCATGTCCAGTCTGCCTGCTCCTGGACACGCTGCTTGGTCCTTTTACGGTGGGTTTTTCTGTCACGATCGTCTTGAAGAGAAGTAGACCAATACGCAGCGTGTTGAGCGAACATACTTGACTTTATTACCGTCAGTGATAATAAGCACACTAAACAAAACAATAAACGACTCGTGAAGTCCACGGTGACAAAGACCGACAAGGAACAAAAACCCACAAACACAAAGTGAAACACAGACAGTTAAATATGGCTCCCAATCAGAGACAACCAGCACACAGCTGACACTCGTTGCCTCTGATTGGGAGTCACTCAGTTAAACATAGAAATAAACAACCTAGAACACCCAACATAGAAACAGAACACATAGAATGAACACACCCTGGCTCAACATAATGAGTCCCAGAGCCAGGGTGTGACACAATCAGATCACTGTCAAGTACAGTTATCCACTACCGCTCATTGCTAGTATGACGGAGTCATTGCACGGGGCGTGCTTCTTCACAAAATTGGATCTCAGGAGCGTGTACAAGCTGGTGCGTATCCGGGAGGGAGATGAGTGGAAGACGGCGTTTAGTACCACATCTGGGCACTATGAGTACCTCAACATGCCATACGGGTTGATGAACGCTCCATCAGTCTTCCAATCCTTTGTAGATTAGATTTTCAGGGACCTGCACGGACAGGGTGTAGTGATGTATATAGATGATATTCTCATATACTCCGCTACACGAGCCGAGCATGTGTCCCTGGTGCGCAAGGTGCTTGGTCGACTGTTGGAACATGACCTGTACGTCAAGGCGGAGAAATGTCTGTTCTTTCAAAAGTCCATCTACTTCCTAGGGCACCGCCTGTCCGCGTCAGGGGTGGAGATGGAGATTGACCGCATTTCAGCCGTGCGTAATTGGCCGACTCCAACCACGGTTAAGGAGGTGCAGTGATTCTTAAGGTTTGCCAACTACTACTGGAGGTTTATCCGGGGCTTTGGTCAGGTAGCGGCTCCGATTACCTCCTTGCTGAAGGGGGGACCGGTGCGACTGCAGTGGTCAGCCGAGGCGGACAGGGCGTTTGGTCACCTGAAGGACCTGTTTACCTCGGCTCCAGTGCTGGCTCATCCGGATCCCTCCTTAGCATTCACGGTAGAGGTAGACGCATCCGAGGCTGGGATAGGAACTGTACTATCTCAGTGCTCGGGTACGCCACCAAAACTCCACACCTGTTCTCTCTTTTCGAAGAAGCTCAGCCCGGCGGAGCGCAACTATGATGTGGGGGACCGGGAGCTGTTAGCTGTGGTTAAAGCTCTGAAAGTGTGGAGGCATTGGCTTGAGGGGGCTGAACACCGTTTTCTCATTTTGACTGACCACCACAGTCTGGAGTACATCTGGGCGGCGAGGAGATTGAACCCTCGCCAGGCAAGGTGGGCCATGTTTTTCACTCGTTTTGTGTTCACCCTTTCATACAGACCAGGTTCACAGAACGATAAGGCAGACGCCCTTTCCCGTCTGTATGAAACAGAGGAGAGGTCCAATGAGCCCACTCCCATACTTCCGGCGTCGTGTCTGGTGGCACCGGTGGTGTGGGAGGTTGACGCGGACATCGAGCGGGCGTTACGTACAGAGCCCACTCCCCCCCAGTGTCCAGAGGGTCGTATGTACGTGTCGTTAGAGGTCCGCGATGAATTGATCTATTGGGCTCACACGTCATCCTGGCATCGGTCGGACAGTGCACTGTCTTAGTGGGAAATACTGGTGGCCCACTTTAGCCAAGGACGTGAGGGTTTATGTTTCCTCCTGCTCAGTGTGCGCTCAGTGTAAGGCACCTAGACACCTGCCCAGAGGGAAATGACAACCCCTACCCATTCCACAACGGCCGTGGTCCCACCTATCGGTGGATTTTGTTACGGACCTTCCCCCGTCTCAAGGGAACACCACGATCCTGGTCGTTGTGGATCAGTTTTCTAAGTCCTGCCGTCTCATTCCTATGCCTGGTCTCCCTACGGCCCTACAGACTGCGGAGGCCCTATTTACACACGTCTTCCGGCACTACGGGGTACCTGAGGATATAGTGTCTGATCGGGGTTCCCAGTTCCCCTCAAGGGTCTGGAGGGCGTTCATGGAACGTCTGGGGGTCTCGGTCAGCCTTACCTCAGGGTTTCACCCCGAGAATAATGGGCAGGTGGAAAGAGTAAACCAGGATGTGGGTAGGTTTCTGCGGTCCTATTGCCAGGACCGGCCGGGGGAGTGGTCGGTTTTCATCCCCTGGGCAGAGATGGCCCAAAATTCCCTCTGCCACTCCTCCACTAACCTTTCTCCATTTCAGTGTGTATTAGGTTATCAGCCGATCCTGGCACCATGGAATCAGAGCCAGAAATGAGGCACCTGCGGTGGATGAATGGTTTCGGCGCTCGGAGGAGACCTGGAACGCTGCCCATGTACGCCTGCAGGCGACAAAAGGTGAGCGCTGACCGCCAACGCAGTGAGGCCCCGGTGTATGCACCGGGGGACCGGGTCTGGCTCTCGACCCGAAACCTGCCCCTTCGCCTGCCCTGCCGGAAGCTGGGTCGGCGGTTTGTGGGGCCATTTAAAGTCCTGAGGAGATTGAACAAGGCTTGTTATAGGTTACAGCTTCCTCCTGAGTATCGTATTAACCCCTCGTTCCATGTGTCTCTCCTCAGGCCGGTGGTAGCTGGTCCACTCCAGGAGTCTGAGATACAGGAGGTTCCTCCGCTCCCACTGGACATTGAGGGGGCACCGGCGTACTCGGTCCGTTCCATCCTGGATTCGAGGCGTCAGGTGGGGGGCCTGCAGTATCTCGTGGAGTGGGAGGGGTACGGTCCGGAGGAACGGTGCTGGGTCCCTAGGAGGGACATCCTAGATCCCTCCCTGTTGAGGGATTTCCACCGTCGCAATATCTGACTCGCCCTGCGCTGCGTCCTCCTGTCCGTCCCCGAGGCTGGTGTCAAGGGGGGGGGGGTTACTACTGTCACGGATTCATGCCGAGGCTGCTCCTCCTCCAGTATTGCAATGCTTCACTGGATCAATCTGAAACGTTGTGCACACACTGCTGCCATCTAGTGGCCAAAATCAAATTGCGCCTAAACTGCAATATTATATTGTGTCCCTTCTCTTGCATTTCAAAGATGATGGAACAAAAAAACAAACAAAAATATTATCTTTTACCAGATCTAATTTGTTATATTCTCCTACATTAATTTCAAATTTCCACAAACTTCAAAGTGTTTCCTTTCAAATGGTATCAAGAATATGCATATACTTGCTTCAGGTCCTGAGCTACAGGCAGTTAGATTTGGGTATGTCATTTTTTGTGAAAAATTGAAAAAAAGGGTCCAATCCTTAAGAGGTTAACCTCATAGTCATTGTTTGATTTAAAATCCCAAACTTTTGAGGTATAGAGCCAAAAGAAGAAAAAATGCTTCACTGTCCCAATAATTATAGAGGGCACTTGTAGCAGTGGATATAAAGCCATAACACATACATTTTTCCAGTAGCAGATTATAATCAATAATGTCAAAAGCTGCACTGAAGTCTAACAAAACAGCTCCCACTAGCTTATTTTTATAAATGTATTTCAGCCAATCATCAGTCATTTGTGTAAGTGTGTAATGTTGAGTGCCCTTCCCTATAAGCATGCTGAAATTCAGAGTTAATTTGTTTCTTGTGAAATAGCATTGTATCTGGTCAAACACCATTTTTTCCAAAAGTTTACTACGGGTAGGTAGCAGGCTGATTGGTCGGCTGTTTGAGCCAGTAAAGGGTGCTTTGATATTTTGGGTAGTGGAATGACTTTTGCTTCCTTCCAGGCCTGAGGGCACACTTTCCTGTAAACTTAGATTGAAAAGATGGCAAATAGGAGTGGCAATATAGTCCGCTATCATCCTCAGTAATTTTCCATCCAAGTTGTCAGACCCAGCTGGCTTGTCATTGTTGGTAGACAGCAATGATATTTTCCCCTCTTCCACACTCACTTTGCGGAATTCTAAATTACAATGCTTGTCTTTGCGGAATTCTAAATTACAATGCTTGTCTTTCATAATTTGGTCAGTTATGAATGGATGTGTAGGTTCAGAGTTTGTTGTGCCTACATTTGCTAATCTTGCCAATGAAAAAAGTAATTACAGTAGTTGGCTATATCAGTGGGTTTTGTGATGAATGAGCCATCTGATTCAATGAAGGATGGAGCCGAGTTCGCCTTTTTGCCCAAAATGTCATTTAAGGTGATCCAAAGCTTTTTTACCATCATTCTTTATTTCATTTATCTTTGTTTCATAGAACAGTTTCTTCTTCTTTTCTTTTTGTTTAGTCACATGATTTACAGTACGTTTGACGATCAGCTGTGCAGCCAGACTTATTTACCATCCCTTTTGCCTCGTCCCTCTCAACCATCATTTTTCCACAGGGATTTAACAGTTTTTACAGTCATTTTCTTAATAGGTGCATGCTTATTAGTAACTGGAATAAGCAATTTCATAACTGCGTCAAGTGCAGCGTCTAGTTGCTCCTCATTAAACACAACAGACCAGCAAGTATTCTTTGCATCTTCAACATAGGAATCACTACAAAACCTTGTGTATGATCTCTTATACACTATATTAGGCACAGCCTTTGGAATTTTGGTCTTCCTAAATATGGCTACTATATTATGACGACTACATCCGATGGATGTGGATACTGCTATAGAGCAGATTTCTGCAGCATTAGTAAAGATGTGATCAATACATGTGGATGATTTCAATCCTGTGCTGTTTGATAATATCCTGGTAGGTTTACTGATAACCTGAACCAGGTTAAAGGCACTGGTTACAGTTCAAAGCTTTTTCTTGAGTGGACAGCTTGATGAGAGCCAGTCAATATTTAGGTCACCCAGAAAATATTCCTCTCTGTTAATATCACAGACATTATCAAGCATTTCACACATATCATCCAGATACTCACTGTTAGCACTTGGTGGTCTATAGCAACTTCCCACAAGAATAGGCTTTAGATGAGGCAGGTGAACCTGTAGCCATATTATTTAAATACCATTTGACATGAGATTCTCTATGCTTTACAGGAATATGACTCCGAATATAAACAGCTATACTACCACCATTGACATTTCTGTCTCTTCTGTAGATGTTATAACCATATATTGCTCACACTGTATCATCAAAGGAATGATCTAAGTGAGTTTCAGAGATAGCCAGTATCTGAATACTTTGTTTCTACCAAGTTATCGATTTCATGAACCTTGTTTCTTAGGCTACATATGTTAATGTTGGCAATTTTTTGCGCTTTCTAGGTTGCTTGATTGTTTTTATTGCTTTACTGGGAGGCTTCTCAGAGGTAGACATCACAGTGATATTTATAATTGATAGGTGAATTGCTCACAGTGTGCTTCCTACTAGGGCAAACCGTCTCAGTGCTAACAGAATAACTCAGGTTCACAGACATGATTGACGAATGTTGTAAGTCAAGGAACACAAAGACACACCAAACATTGCTTGATTATGGAAGGTGACCTTGACTTCAGGCGGCCTTTGAGTTTCAGCGAGAGTATGGCCTCAGCCAGTCAAGCAGATAACTCTCCTCATCCTCCTGCTTCCGCTGGCCTTGGTGACTAATGTCGACTGGGATGGTGAGCAACAGAGTGAGTCAGTCATTCAGTCAGTCATGTTTGCTTGACTCCTCAGTGCACCCAGACAGGAGGCCTCACCTTGGACTGAAGTCAGCGACAAGCATCATACCTGACGGAGCTGTAAATTCCCTAGTCCCTAGGGCGCTGGGTGTTCCAGGCACATTAATTACCGAAAAGGTTGTTTTTATCAAAGAAATGCCACAGGCTGATAAAGGTGACACCAGGTGAATGAACAAGCTGTGACAGAAATCTGTGCTCAAATTGAAGTAATGATAATTTTGTAAAATACAACGATTCAAGGTTTTGAAGAATCAAAATGGGACAGCAAAGTCATCCTAAACACCTCACAGCTTTGACTAGATCTCACCAGAAAATGGATGCATTGAACATGTGTGATAAAGACACAATATTCTGCTAAATAAATGCCAGGGGTCCATGGTTTCACAGAGCAATCCAATCTATTTGTACTCCCATTGACAGTTGAGCATTATTCATGATTGTCCATGCAGAGATAATCTGAGGAAATCTCATGCCACACCACTGTGCAGATTTATTTGCTCACGGAAGAGAAGTTTGTTTGTCTCTAATTTGTGCCCCTTTTCACGTACTGTATCAGGAGATCAGCCATGGCAGAGTATGGGTTTATTCATTTAAGTTTGCCTGTATTATGTTGGCTCTGTGGTTATGTTCACTAGATAGGACAGGATTGCGTGATGTATCTGGTCCTACTGTTGGAGCTCAACATACAATTCGGTCTCATTATTTGAAACCTCGTAGAGAAAACAAATTTTGACCAATGTTGGATATATACGATGAATAAAATCAAAATGCTCCAGCAAATGCCAGACAGAACCAAAACATACTTTCTCCTGGATCATGACGTACAGTGCATTCGAAAAGTATTCAGGCCCCTTGACTTTTTCCACATTTTGTTACGTTACAGCCTTATTCTAAAATTGATTAAATATTTTTTTCCCTCATCAATCTACATACAATAGCCCATAATGACCAAGCAAAAACAGGTTTGTAGATTTTTTTTGCAAATGTATTAAAAATACAAATCTGAAATATCACATTTACATAAGTATTCAGACCCATTACCCAGCACCTTTGGCAGCGATTACAGCCTTGAGTCTTTTTGGGTATGACGCTACAAGCTTGCCACACCTGTATTTAGTGAGTTTCTTCCGTTCTTCTCTGCAAATCCTCTCAAGCTCTGTCAGGTTGGATGGGGAGCGTCTCACCAGAGATGTTCGGTCGGGTTCAAGTCCGGGCCCTGCCTGGGCCACTCAAGGACATTCAAAGACTTGTCCCGAAGCCACTCCTGCGTTGTCTTGGCTGTGTGCTTAGGGTCATTGTCCTGTTGGAAGGTGAACCTTCACCCCAGTCTGAGGTCCTGAGTGCTCTGGAGCAGGTTTTCATCAAGGATCTCTCTGTACTTTGCTCCGATCATCTTTCCCTCCATCCTGTCTCCCAGTCCCTTCCGCTGAAAAACATCCCCACAGCATGATGCTGCCACCACCATGCTTCACCGTAGGGAGGGTGCCAGGTATCCTCCAGACATGACGCTTGGCATTCAACCCAAAGAGGTCATTCTTCGTTTCATCAGACCAGAGAATCTTGTTTCTCATTGTCTGAGAATCTTTAGGTGCCTTTTGGCAAATGCCAAGTGGGCTGTCATGTGCCTTTTACTGAGGAGTGGCTTCCGTCTGGCCACTCTACCATAAAGGCCTGATTGGTGGAGTGCTGCAGAGATGGTTGTCCTTCTGGAAGTTTCTCCCATCTCCACAGAGGAACTCCGGAGCTCTCTCAGAGTGACCATCGGGTTCTTGGTCACCTCCCTGACCAAGGCCCTTCTACCCCAATTGCTCAGTTTGGCGTTGCGCCCAGCTCTAGGAAGAGTCTTGGTGGTTCCAAACTTCTTCCATTTAAGAATGATGGAGGCCACTGTGTTCTTGGAGACCTTCAATGCTGCAGACATTTTTTGGTACCCTTCCCCAGATCTGTGCCTCGACACAATCCTGTCTCGGAGCTCTACGGACAATTCCTTCGACCTCATGGCTTGGTTTTTGCTCTGACATGCACTGTCAACTGTGGGACCTTATATAGACAGGTGTGTGCCTTTCCAAATCATGTCCAATCAATTGAATTTACCACAGCTGGACTCCAATCAAGTTGTAGAAACATCTCAAATAATCAATGGAAACAGGATGCACCTGAGCTCAATTTCGAGTCTCTTAGCAAATGGTCTGAATACTTAAATAAGGTATTTCAGTTTTTTATTTTTAATACATTTGCAAAAAATTCTAAAAACCTGTTTTCGCTTTGTCATCATGAGGTTTTGTGTGTAGATTGATGAGGGGAAAAAAGTATTTAATCCATTTTAGAATAAGGCTGTAACTTAACAAAATGTGGAAAAAGTCAAGGGGTCTGAATACTTGCACATATATATATTAATCTTGAACAGGATTATCAGGATTATTTATTTTGCATGCAATTTGAATATAATTGATGGAGATAGAGACACTGATCTAAATTAGCTGCAATTTAAAAAATAAATACAATCTTGACCAGTGGAGGCTCCTCAGAAGAGGAAGGGGAGGACCATCCTCATCAGTGATTTTCATAAAAATAAAAATGGTAAAACATAAAAAAAGTTAATCTTTTTAAATATACTAAATATATTCACGTCACCAAATAATTTATTAAAACACACTGTTTTGCAATGAAGGTCTACAGTAGCCTCAACAGCACTCTGTAGGGTAGCGCCATGGTGTAGCCGGAGGACAGCTAGCTTTCGTCCTCCTCTGTGTACATTGACTTCAATACAAAACCTAAGAGGCTCATGGTTCTCACCCCCTTCCATAGACTTACACAGTAATTAAGACAGCTTCCGGAGGATGTCCTCCAACCTATCAGAGCTCTTGCAGCATGAACTTACATGTTGTCCACCCAATCAAAGGATCAGAGAGTTAATCTAGTACTGAAAGCATAAGCTACAGCTAGCTAGCACTGCAGTGCATAAAATGTGGTGAGTAGTTGACTTAAAGAGGGAGAAAGACAATAGTTTAACAGTTTTGAACAAATTAATTTATTCAAAAATGAAGGAGAGCAAGAGAGAGAGAGAGAGATTTAGATATTTTTTTTTCACTTACAGTTTCACTTACTTAGCTAGCAAATGCAGCTAGCTAGTTTAGCCTACTCAAACACCCTGCTCAAACAGAGGGATGCTATGTTCACAAGCTGGCTATGACTATCCAACACAACTCTGGAACTCTTCCAAGTCAAGGTAAGCTTTTGGTTTTACAAATGTATTGCTACCGGTGCCTGCTGGCGTAACTGCTAAAATGCCAACTGACTATACACTGTAAAGTTACTGCATGATTGTGGCGGGTTTACTAATGCGTTAGTTCTATTAGCTAAGTTGACTATGACATTACTTTAGCTAATATGGTGACAACTATGTAGGCTGTGTGTAGCAGTTATGCTATGGTTTGGCTTGGAAAGGTTTTTTGCTTGGTCACATACAGCTGATGTGTTGTGCATTGAAGTCCACAAACAAAGGGAAAAGGGGAGTGGGAGGAGAGCGCATAGATGCGAGAAGGAATACAACGTGGCTGCTATGAATGTGAACTGTGTTTACGCGTGACCATGGGTTTATTCATTCCGCCGATTCTGTTGAAAACCTTTCTTAAACGGAAGCAAACGGAACGAAACAGGAATAAACATACCTGAATTTGTCCAATAGAAACTTTTGTTTGCAACTGGTAGACTAATGATTATACCCTAGATCAGCTAGATGCAGGCAATAGTGTGCAAGGTGGTATTGAATGTGTCGCTGTCTGTCCATGTCTGTCACAACATTTTGTCTCGACCTCTGTGCACCTACGTTGTAATCTTTCATTCATAGGCTGGATTGTAGCAACCTCATGAGTATCATGTAGTAGCCTAAACCTATCGATGTTACATTGAACTGAGTGAATGGAATATGAATGACAGTCATCCAATATGCTGTAATAGAAATAAGGCCATGCTTATAAAAAAAGAAAATAGTCCTCCCTCATCTTAAACGGCACTGACCACCACTGATCTTGACCATTTAAAAATAAGGTGACCCCTCAAAGCCAAATGGATATGTGTAAATTAGAGAATATGTGTAAATTACACACACATTCAGTCCTTATATTAATGTAGCATAGGCTCTGCTGCAGCAAATGTAGACCTACCAGTCAAAACATTTTTTTTTACCATGATGACATTCATTGTGAACTGCGCTCCATACAGAGATGTGTTGTCTGTCCCAACCCTGAGCATTGATCATGCAGATAGCAGAGAGAAGGCCATAAAGAAGCCAGCTTTAGACATCCCATATAATTTAACAGTTCCATTTCACATCATGTTGTTCATAGAATTAATTTATTATAATTTACCAGTTTGTCGCAGTTATTTATCCTGGGAAAAGGGAGTGGGTTTGGGAGGTAAATCTTAGTAAATCTCGGTAGCCTGGTTCCCGCTATTCTATCCTAATTGGCACTAAGAGCCTTCTCTGTCACGCCCTGACTCAGGGGACTCTTATATGTTGAGTCAGGGAGTGTATATTCTTTGTTATATATATTCTATGTTGTAGTTCTATTATGTGTAGATCTATGTTGGCGGTGTGGTATCCAATCAGAGGCAGCAGTAGTTCGTTGTCTCTGATTGGGGACCATACTTAGGCAGCCTTTTGGCACTAGTGGGTTGTGGGATCTTGTTCCGTATAAGGTTTGTTGTGTGTTACCTTAGGACTTCACGTGTCGTTGGTTTATTGTTTTGTCGTGTGTTTATTCGTTATAATAAACATGTATGCATATCACGCTGCGCCTTGGTCCATCCCGTCCGTCAACGAGCGTGACATTCTCAAGTTGCTGTGGATTTCCTTATTTCTGACTGTGGGAGTCTTGGCAAGTAATTGCCTGTGATTTTCCAAATCAGCTTAATCATCAACGTGCAATTTCCTCTAATCTAGTTGAATGACTCCAGTCCAGCTAGTATAGTCAGATGGAGAGGCACTTGCTCTCATTGGCCGACACTTCCGCTCCGATATCAATGTGTGGAATTCAAGTACTTAGTGGCTTGGCTTATGACCTGTCTGCCATCCACTATTGAGTAGGTTTCGTCACCATCTGGCAATGGACACATTGAGCAATACAGGGACCTACAGGTTGAGGTGGTTGTCACCTACAATGTAAACCTAAGTACAAGCAAGGAGATTTGGATTGAGACTAGTAGTTGGATCTGAATACATCCAGACTCTGGGGCCTAGCTCGTTCAGTCTGGAGCCACCATCCTAATAGATGAGAAAAGGTACTAAAAAGGTACTAAAACCCAGCATTATAGCATAAGTACCCACAGCTGAGGTGCACATGTAAGTGGTTGATGTACAGTATGTTTGTATGGGTCCATGGCAACTTGTTCCATCCTTCGAAATAAGATAGAACATCTTCCTGGCGGTAAGGAGAAGGGAAGGAGCCTGTGTAGTCCCCTGTAGCTCAGTTAGTAGAGCATGGCGCTTGCAACGCCAGGGTTGTGGGTTCGTTCCCCACGGGGGGCCAGTATGAAAAATGTATGCACTCACTAACTGTAAGTCGCTCTGGATAAGAGTGTCTACAAAAAAAAAAGAAGTATGTGACTAACAATAACCATGATTTTGTTTTGCTGTTCTTTCCACATACAATCGACAAACACAAAACTCTAAACTTCTGAGGGGGTACACGTGGGTATCAGTCCCCATAACCACCGGTCCCTGGGGTTTCTTATGAAATTAAATGGAGTGCTTTACAGTCCCAGCTTCCTCAGTTAAATGTTTACAGTAACATCAGCAGTTGGCCAATAGCAGGAGGTTGATTCATAAATACACTATATATACAAAAGTACTTCAAATGAGTGGATTTGGCTATTTCAGCCACACCTGTTGCTGACAGGTGTATAAAATCAAGCACACAGCCATGCAATCTCCATAGACAAACATTTGCAGTAGAATGGCCTTCCTGAAGAGCTCAGTGACTTTCAACGTGACACCTTCATAGGATGCCTTCTTTCCAACAAGTCAGTTTGTCAAATTTCTGCCCTGCTAGAGCTGCCCCGGTTAACTGTAAGTGCTGTTATTGTGTAGTGGAAACATTCAGAAGCAACAATGGCTCAGCCGTGAAGTGGTAGGCCACACAAGCTCACAGAACGGGACCACCATGTGCTGAAGCGCGTAGTGCGTAAAACTCGTCTGACCTCGGTTGCAACACTCACTACAGAGTTCCAAACTGCCTCTGGAAGCAACGTCAGCACAATAACTGTTCGTCGGGAGCTTCATGAAATGGGTTTCCATGGCCGAGCAGCCGCACACAAGCCTAAGATCACCATGCGCAGTGCCAAGCGTCAGCTGGAGTGGTGTAAAGCTTGCCGCTATTGGACTCTGGAGCAGTGGAAACGCGTTTTCTGGAGTGATGAATCACGCTTCACCATCTGGCAGTCCAACGGACTAATCTGGGTTTGGCGGATGCCAGGAGAACACTACCTGCCCTAATGCATAGTGCCAACTGTAAAGTTTGGTGGAGGAGGAATAATGGTCTGGGGCTGTTTCTCGAGCTAGGCTCCATAGTTCCAATGAAGGGAAATGTTAACGCTACAGCATATAATGACATTCTAGACAATTCTGTGCTTCCAACTTTGTGGCAACAGTTTGGGGAAGACCCTTTCCTGTTTCAGCTTGACAATGCCCCCGTGCACAAAGCTAGGTCCATATAAAAATTGATTGTCGAGATCAGTGTGGAAGAACTTGACTGGCCTCCACAGAGCCCTGACCTCAACCCCATCTATCACCTTTAGGATGAATTGGAACGCCAAATGCGAGCCAGGCCTAATCGCCCAACATCAGTGCCCGACCTCACTAATGCTCTTGTGGCTGAATAGAAGCAAGTCCGTTTAGCAATGTTCCAACATTTAGTGGAAAGCCTTCCCAGAAGAGTGTAGGCTGTTATAGCAGCAAAGGGGAGACCAACTCCATATTAATACCCGTGATTTTGGAATGAGATGTTAGATGAGCAGGTATTCACATACTTTGGGTCATGTAGTGTATCTCTGTAGCAGAGACAGATCACAGGAGAATACTCCTCTTTCCCACTCTCCCTCAAATTTGATGATTTGGCAAACTCTTAATTCAAATCATGTTGTCTATTTGAGCAAATCAATAATTTTACAGAGGGCCAGCACAATCGTACTGCAAAACGCACCCCTGAAATATACTATAGTGAATGGTACGGAGAGAGAGAGAAAAATAAAGCGAAAGAGAGAGAGAAAGAGGAGATGAAAGAGAGTGTGAGAGAGAGAGAGAGAGAGAGAGAGAGAGAGAGAGAGAGAGAGAGAGAGAGAGAGAGAGAGAGAGAGAGAGAGAGAGAGAGAGAGAGAGAGAGAGAGAGAGAGAGAGAGAGAGAGAGAGAGAGAGAATAGATGATAGTTGTTGTGGAGGATATGGGGGTTCTGAGTAGAGTGGATATACAGTAACTCTTTACTGTACGAAATTACAGTGCTCCTGGGGCCACTCACTGCAGAAAAAAACTGCTGCAATTTGGCTCAAGGGCCGCAACCATGACAACTGATGAAAGGTACCAGTACACACAAAGAGAATACTATCCTCTCTCTTGAAACTTAGGAGGCAAGTCTGTTTGAGAGCATCCGTAAGGCATAAGGTATGTGCAGAGACCTTACAGTTAAGTCTTTGCTTAATTGACTAATGTTGTGCTAAAACTAATGCAGTTTCATTATTTTTGCATTCAGCTGGATTACTTCAGGCCCCCTGTGAAATTTTGGAGACAAGATTGTACATCTCATTCTTGCATTGGATTATGAATAATGGAAATATTGCATAATTGTCAAGCTCCTCAACATTTTGCTTAATGAGCTAAAATAAACAAAGAGCTTACATTTGTTCTATTCCTTTATACAATTTAGAAAACTAATCACCATTCATTTGAATTGTAAATTAGATCCTCACATGGTGATGCTGAATGAGGTATGTTGTGGTTCTGGGAGTATGCTATATACAGTAATGTGAGTTTTCAGATAAGTGGACACCAGCATTTTCAGAAATGTTGTGGCAACACACTGCTTCGGCACCAAAGTGTGTTATCAAAAGTATGTTTTGCTTGGCTGATATCATGACAGGAGGACATTGGCTTGTGCCGGAGGCCCTAAATTTACCAATGACTAACATACTGCACTTGAGGCTGCTCTATTATCAGCTAATGACATGGTTAAGGTTGACATTTAAATTTTAGTCATTTAGCAGACACTCTGATCCAGAGGGACCTACAGGAGCAGTCGGGTTAAGTGCCTTGTTCAAGGGCACATTAACAGATTTTTCACCTAGTCGGCTTGGGGATTCGAACCAGAAACTCTTGACCTCTAGGCCAGTGGTTCCCAAACTGTTGGTCGAGACCCACTTGTGGCTCGCGGCAGGGGTCCAGGTGGGTTGTGGGATAACAACAATATAAATACAGTACCAGTCAAAGGTTTGGACACACCTACTCATTCAAGGATTTTCATTTATTTTTACTATTAATTTAGTGCATTAAGTTATCAAATTCATGTCTTTCATCAGGTTGTCAAGTGTAACACAAGCTCTACAGTACACCCCGCCTTATGCATTAAATAAAGTACATATGATTTTAGAAACAAGGATCTGAACATAATTACTGAGGCCATGTTTCTCAACCACTCTCTTTGGATCCCTTTTGATCACCAAGAACTGAACCTGTATAAAGTGTGCCACAACAAATCATGTCTT
This sequence comes from Coregonus clupeaformis, assembly GCF_020615455.1. Classification (NCBI taxonomy): domain Eukaryota; kingdom Metazoa; phylum Chordata; class Actinopteri; order Salmoniformes; family Salmonidae; genus Coregonus; species Coregonus clupeaformis. The sequence continues at coordinate 22,951,569 of NC_059221.1, forward strand.
CACTGCAAATAGTTGTGACATTATGACGTCATGCAACTGTTGCGAGGAAACCCATCAGTTCCCAGCAACTATCGTAGCAAGCTGATGAAAGTAAGAGACATTAACGCGTAAGAAGGAATCAACCATCAAAGCTTCACAATCCAACCAATTCCAGAATCAGTCCTGTCTAGACTGATTAGAATCCTGAAGATTGTGTTGTCTGTACAGGGAAATGAAAGACAGTCAGGCTTGGAGTGCCTACTGATTTTAATGACCTGGGAGCTTGTCTCTAATATGCTGATTGGATTTGCTATTGATTGTGTTTTCAACTTGTGTAATGGCCCAGTTTTGGTGATTGCTATTGTACTGCAGTGCAGATTGTACTTGGAGACGTGGAGTAATGGGAACATTTAATCATGTCTAACAGAACAAGAGGATCCTACCCTTTACATTGCATTTACCTAACATTTACCCTAGCTCATACTACAGTAGCCTACATCTCTGCAGATGCATAAGGCTGTTGGAGAAGGGTTATAACTTTACATTCAAGCACAAATAAATGTTAAGAACCGTAATGAAACCAATCTATTTAGTTGGCATTGCACTTGCAAAACACATTCCGCATTCCTCTAGTTACACTTAAGTGCAATATAGTGATGATTCTTCTATTCTGCTTAATTGATAATATTTGAATAATCAAAGTTCCTGGCAGAGTTTGGAACTTGCCACAGGAAGTATGTACAGTATACCCCTGCAACCTGGGCGTACATTTTGGACTCCATGTTTCTCACCCCTGCATGCAAAATAACCATAGTATTTTAAATAGATGGAATGGCACATCAACCAAAACATGTTCAGAATACTACAACTAGCGATTGCATCTGTGAGGTCATAAACAGAATGTGTGTGAGAGTAGGCTATGGTAAACAAGGAAATCCTTTTCTTACTTGTGCACTTTTTGATGCCGGATCCTTTCTTCAGAGCGTGTCGACTGAGTTTGCACTGGAAGTTGTTTTCCCAGAACTCTGCGAACCAAATATTCCTTCTGTTGTTGTCCAAAGTTCTGCTGATGAAGTACCGATCAAACCCTAGAGAGATCAATGAGAGGCACATTTGGATTTGAACTACTGCAGCAATGACTTTATCAACATATTTTTTCAACACTATCTCCGCATAGTACTTTCATCTCACTGGTGTTCTTATCCTGCTGTTGTTTACAGTGTGTCAGTGTTTGATATGGAAATATCTAGCTATATTAGACGTGCATTGTCATAGACAACAGAAAATAGATTTAAATGTCATCCTCACTTGACCAGTACTGCCTACCGTTGTGTGGCATTTATGACAATGAGGAATAAAGGACATTATATAGTGTGTATAACATCAATACCTCGGATGGACTGTCGTTTGGGTAGGATCGTGACAGCCCCTTCTGCCATCTCTTCCTGGTTCAGGATGGGGGAGATCTTAGACCCCCAGCTGTCTGACCCCACCCATATAAAATGTCCTGTCTGGTTAGCCTTCTTAGCTGCTTGAAGA